>NW_010391313.1:0-6933 GCF_000710305.1 Buceros rhinoceros silvestris | reverse complement strand
CAGCAGGAAAAGGAAGATGCTTGTTTTCCAGGCTCTAAACCCCCCAAATGCATTTGTCTAATCTTGTCCAGGAGCCTTACCCTCAAAAAAAAAAAAAAAAAAAACCAAAAAAACCCCACCAAAACCTTTGTGGATGTGTCTCAGGCACGGTGAATTCAGATGAACCCAGTAAAATGCTTTTCAACCTCTGGATACCCAGGACATTCTGTGATAGATTTCCCTACCATTTGGTCCAGTTCAAAGCACACGCCGTAGTCGTTGCTATTCCACACTCCTTTTCTTATAAGCATTCCTCTCGGTGTGCCTTGCAGGGCTGTTTGCACTGTACCATTATCTCCTACCCCAAAAGATGCAGCTACGAAACTGTAATCTGTGTGCCAGCTCTATCACTCTGCTGCTTGGAATCCTGACACTTGGGCTCCTGTTTGAGGGAATCGATACGTGATGCAGCCCAGCTGAACAGAAACTAATTGATGTGACATTTTACAATTAATTCAGAAGCCTGGGCTAATGCTAAGAGGGGTTTTCATTATGCAGATGAAACCTCCCCCTGCATGAATTCCCTCAGTTGCAGTTTGCTGGGAGCTGCAGGAGTACAGCAGAGGGAAGTATAACTCAGTATTTGCATTGTCTTTACCCTCTTTTCTCCAGCACTGCAGAATTAGTGGATGTTGTCAGAAACAAAATGCTTGACTGGATGAATCTTCAGTCTGATTAGTTGGTATATATTGGTAACTCTTTTTAACGTAAGAATACTTTAATTATACTTTTTAAAGTAAGTATACTTTATACGTTAGCAAATCCAGTAAAAGAATTAGATTATATCTGAGGTGATCTGGAAGGATGGATAAGAGAGAAGTTATTTGTGGCTATATATCCAGCTATTAAAATATTCAGGATGGTTGTTCCTTCTTTGTTAATGCAAATGCAGGAACCATAAACCATATGGTAAGGGATGCTCCATCACTTTTAAAGCACAATTTTCCTAATGTAGAAATGAATTACTCTGCATTCCATAATTCAGGGATTAGATTTTTGAACATAATTAAGCGTGTACTGTCTGGTCCTTGAGACACAGGGACACATGTTCAGTTTGTCTATTTCAGAAATAAAATCAAGTAGGAAGCTACCAAAAATATTTTGTGCAAGCTTTTAAATGGAAGGGTCTGCTGAGAATTTGCATAATATCCTACTTGTGAAATGTAAAACCTGTCATAAATCATAATTCAATTTATAAGACAATTAAATGCTCGTGTTTCTGTTCTCTTTTATGGTTATTGGAAATTGTTATCCTGAGTAGCTGGAGGAAGAGGGGCTAAAGAAAGAAGAGAAGGAACACAACAGAACAGAGGGTAAATATGACAGCCACTCCCTTCACATATTTGATTTTTCCAGCTATCCCGTGCTCAACTGAAATAGCTCAGCATGCTTCAGATTCCTCATAATTTCTTACTTTCCTTAGGACACAGATTGCCTTCTATATCTCAGGGGATTCAGATGGTTTTCTTACAATTAACTGTGGGGGATTTTCTGCCATTTTGGTCTTTTTGCAGCTTATGATCCTCAGTAAACCTCTCTGATGAGAAAGCTCTGTAAAGAAGATAGAATGTTGTTTATAAAACTTAACAAAATACTCTTCATAAATTCTCATTTCACACAAGGCACAGGCCTCCACCAAGTTGGCAGCAGTACTTTTCTAATATAGCACGTTCTTAAAGTATATTTTTCAATCTGCATTGCCATAAATGTAAATGTGTCCTGGTCCTACCATTAGTTTTATCGTATCTCAGAACTTATCTGTCTTTTGTGGATTACAGACAGATCAATTCTAGCCGTACTGTGCAACTAGAAATCATGAACCAAGACATGGGATGCTTTTGTCAAGATGTGTGGATGATAACACTACTTGATTCCTCACATTTTACTGCGATCATAGACTTTGTAACAGAGCAGAAGGGGCAGCAACAACCTGGGAAACTGGCAGTTTGCTTCCACTCTGAGCGGCCAGGGGGAAAAGGCCCTTTTTCCACACAAAAGACCAGCTCTGGTTTTACTGTTGGTTTTTATTAAACTGACTAATTTTTTACTCCACCTACTATTATAGCCCTAGTGAGTCGGGGGGATGCCACATAGCTGGCACAGTGTTAAAGAAAGCCTTTGCCTTGCTGCAGCTCAGTGATGTGCAGGTTTGCGTCTGCAGAAATTAGCTCAGGTCCCTGTTTCTGAAGGTGGAAAGGGATAAAGATGTTCAGGACTATTTACTGACTTGGAACTCCATTTCTGTGTCTCCAACCCACAGATCTCACCCGCTTCATGCTTTAAATCATAATAAACTGAATACAATACACCAGAAACACACCCCTTCAAGTGAATAGGCTTTTATTTTATTTCAAAGTGAGAAACGCGGATTTTGGGGAAAAAAGGCTTGACCCATGTAGTGCTGATCTCCATATCAGTTTGCTGCCCCAGTGCAATTTCTTTTTGTTTGTGTCTTGCGGATTTGGTAAACAGCCCAGTATTGTTTATAGCTTTTTGTTTTTTACCCAGTCGCTTTGCAGGATGGTGTCCGGCATGTAATTAGGGATGCACTGTGAAAGCCATATTCCCATGTGCTGCCTGGTCAGTTCTGCCCGAGGTAGCCAACAGCCTCTATCAGATCCACGATGTCTGTTGTTGGCAGTGTTTTTTTGGCAGTGTTTTTCTGCCAGTGAGCAATGTCAATATCAGGAAATAAAATAGTAAACATTAATAAACATTGTAAAGAAAACAAGTTTCGTGTTAATGTGTTTGCACCAGCTTTTCCTCTCTTAGGCTCAATAATCAAGTTTCATGGTTTAAATTTTGGTTGTTAATATGTGGTCAAATTTCTACAAACTCAAAAAAAGCTTGAAACGTTAGAGCTGAAGTTAAGAGATAAAAGATACCCGTGTGTCTGATTCCTAGTCCATCCTTTTCACTAGCACAGGAATACTCGTCTGATCTCGGTCACATTTCCTAGGTAAAAGGACTTCTGCCACAGACATCTCACCTCTAGGAGGGTTTCTCTAATACTCAATGTCATTTTTCCTGAAGGAAAACCACTGCAGAATTTAACAGCAATAACTGTAGAGAACATCATAGAAATTACGTTCTACACCTCCAGGACTGAATAGAGATTAATATAACTTCCACATTCTTATCAAGGTATTTTATTGCATTTTATTGGAAGAATACAATTTTCTCTTAAATTATATGGGATAGTTTAAAGAACAAGGTTGTAATTTCCTTAACAAATGCTTTTAAGACCTTCTTATGATAATTCATGTTTTAAACTTCACCACTTTCTCTATAGCTTATTTAGGCAAGTATGGTCATCTGTGCATGACGAAACAAATTTTAAAAGGGCAGATAATGCCCCAGTTCCGAGTCCTTGAGTGGATGAGGTTGCTTAATATACATATATCATACTTGTAACAAACTACCCAAGACTTTTGGATGAATTGGGTGCCATACATTAACTCAATTACAATGGGAACACAGATCAAAGAATGTAGCTGGGAGGTCTTATTAAAGTAGGAGACTTTATTAAATTGTTCCTGGTTTTGATTATACTGAATTAAAGTGTCTGAAACTTCACATAGCTGCTTCATGTCCCCAGGGGAAATAAAAAGTCTAATGGGAAACTGCAGGTTTAAGGTTTCAGACCTTGATTTTAAATTCTGCTAAAGTGGAATTGTCATAAATCAGTAAGAAAAGCTGAAGGCCTTTTTCAACCATTTTTGACACCGAACACATACTCTCATTCACTTCAACTTACTCCCTTTTTTGTGTGATTTTTGTTTCTGGACTTTTCTGATTCACATGGAGTAAACCATTTTGGAAAGACTTCAGTTTTTCAAAGGAAATAATAACAAAAGCCCTTTCCTCTACATAAAGGAAATAAAAATATTTTAGAAATTATTAGTTCATGGCTTGGGATGAAAACACAGAAAGGTACAAGCCCAGGGTTTCCAGTTTGTTGAATTTTCAAAGGAAAGGTGTAAATTAAAAGCAGTTACAGCATGCTGCAGAGCTCAGCTGATCTAGTCCTGCGTATGGTGCCAAGACCAGAACACACGTGTACGCTGAGCACTGCTGCCAGCGGTGACAGCCCGCTAAAAGGGGAACAGTCCGTGGAAGGACACCTGACATTCTCTGGTACATAACAACACGATCGCAATAAAAATCGCTTCTCTTAGTTCATTCACTTTCCTGTTGCTGCTCATGACGCCAGCGCTTGTTCGTAATTACATTAATATGGGAAGCGAAGCACCCCCGTTGTGCCACAGGAGCAGTAAAAGTGTTCCACATTGCTCTCTTGTACATGTGTTGTGTTTTGCTCTTGGTATCGATACAGCGCAGTTTAATCTCTCTGCCAGCACAAGGGTAGAGTCTGGTGTTGTCCCTGCTTTTGGGGTGAGGAGCCCCATTCCACAGGAGAGAAGCTTTTACGGTGAACAGCTTGGCGTGAGCTCAGAGAAACGTGAGCTCAGTAACTAGATTGATCTTGTGCTTTACTGTGCGTGAGTTCTTTGTATTACAGTGAAAGCAAAACCCAGAGGATGCATTTCCACCACCTCTAGAACATAATTTTAGGAGCAGTGATGGCTTCTCTCTTCAGTTACCAGCGTTACAGATCTCACCACAGATAGGAAAGGCTTGGAATGAGTTAGCAAGGAAGTTTGTTACAGATAAACAGAGGATAGTTCCATTCATTCGTGGATTATTTCAGGAACTCTGAAAGACCTTGCTAATGCTGCCTGTTGAGATAGGGAAGATAGGGGAGAGAGAAAATCAATCTCATTTCTCCATCTACTTACGTGAACAAAGAATTGCATGTGGAGTTGAACAGATCGAGTCAACAAAGCTCACACCAAACAAAAAAGAAAAGAAGCTTTATTTGCATAATGATGTCTGAATCACGGTGGATCTGACAGAATGTGTTCCATTCTAAGCCCTAAGGTCTTATTTCGGTGGAGCACACCATCAAATGCACTGGTGGTAATGTGCTCTTTCTCGACTAATCTACTGTCTCACGGGACGTTCTGCCAGGGGACAGCACACACAGTGGAATGGGTTCATTGATTTACATTCAGTTGTTGTTTGGCTTACTCCACACCTCTGTTGAAAGCTATGATAGCGCGCTGCCGGATCTCTCCGGGTTTGTTTCTTCCAGACTGGCTTCCTGATCTCTAAAAAAGAAATTAAATAAGAAATATTAATGTTTTTCTGATGAGAGAGATAAAACAACCCATGAATGCTTGCCAATGCCTTAAAAGGACGCTCCAGAGCACCTAATGCTAGAAATCATGGTTTTATAAGGTATGTTACGAAGATCACAGTATTAGGGTTTGGCTTTTTAGCCTTTCTGCATGTATGAAACTTGGCATAATGGGGGCTCAAGAAAAAGCTTTCATGAGCAGTATTACCTGTGCAATTTGAACCCAAGGCTATAGAAACCCAAAGGAACTGAGCTATGCCCTGTCTCCTGCAGCAGAGCCTCTCTGAACATCGTGTTCCTAAGAATCTAGAAATACTGTGACAAGGTTCTCTCAAATCCCAACACCGTTTTATCTGAATAGAAATAAGATGCATTTATGAAATTGCTCTTAACACAGTCTTCTAGAATTAGAAGGGTCAATGCCTTAAGATAAGAATTAAGATGCCAGCTGCACACCCAAAGCTCCATGGCATCGGGCAGCACGACAGCAGTGAGATGCTTCGAAAAACAGCTGAGCTGCTGATAGGCAAGAGCAGGATAAATCCAAGACAAAGTCAACTTTCTTGATAAGCAGGAGCATTTTAAGGCTACTCTGACTAAACTCATCTACAGAAAATTAGTGAACACAGCCTCCATGCTTTCTCTGTCTTTCTGCCAGTTTATCTCTTAACGGCTAAACCCTTCCAGGTTACTTATTCAGCAATGCGAGGGACTGGTTTGTAACGTTTCGTTTCGAGTGCTTTCATTAACTTCTGCACGGCTGTTCGGGGCAGCTGAGCACAGCCATGGGGAGGCGTTTAAAGATTAACTGGCCTTTGCAGCATTCCAGGGGTGTGAAAAAGCCATCAAAATTTATAGGTTTTTTTTTCAGTATTACACATGTGACTGCTGCAGTTATTACACCGGTGGCTTTTCATTAATTTTGCAGCTTGTTAGTTCTGTGACACTGTTCTTCACCTCCCTCCCCCAGGATCTGAGTTAAGGGATTATGAGAAAAATCTGAGATTTCATTGAAAGTGTATTTTTAGCCCCTGTGTTTGCAACGGAAGGTCTTAAAATGTGAGCTGAGTTACAATGGATTAGGTGTTCAGTTGCACTACTTAGCTTGAACATGAGCATAGAGTCAGGTAAATGATTTAGAGGGATACGATACAATTCTTACATTCCACCTGCAGGAGCACAGAATGACCCACCTCTGAATTCCTGGATATTTGTTTAAAGAACTCCAAGAGTTATTACATTTTCCTTTGTAATTCCAGAAATCAGTATTATTAACAAAGGACTAAGATGTTTCTGCATGGCACTATCCATTGGCAGCACCAAGTCCTCCCTTACGGTTAGAGATACCTTTAGTGTATTGGTAACGTGCAGATGACACCACGGCTCCTCTTTCTCCCCAAAAGCTCTACGGGCTCACTTCACCTGTGACCCAGCTGAATGTCAGTGCCACCTCAGGTCAGAGTGTGTCCTGGGGAACCACCGGAACAGCACGCCTGCACCCTGAGCAGAGGAGGCGTTGAAGGTGTATGGACTCAGGGGCTCTGTCCTCCTTCCATCTCGCAGAGGACAGCCCTCACCGTCCGGGGGTGACACCGACAGCGGTGGTGGTTGTCTGTCTGGTGGTTCCCCTCCTGCTCCTTCTCGGCAGAGCCATCAGTTCTGGGGGTGCTGGACAGCTCCTCAGCCACTCCCCC
>NW_010391312.1:38937-46421 GCF_000710305.1 Buceros rhinoceros silvestris | reverse complement strand
GTACTGCAACACTTGGTCTTTGTCATGAACGGTTATAGTTGTGCTTAATGTATCTCTACTAGTCTCTAAGATGTTTTTTGCCTTCTGAAGCCTAGTTACGTACAGTCACTTGATGCTACTTGTCATTGAGTAATGTTATGTTAGCTGTATTAGTATTCACTTGTGAGATTACACCATCTCTTGATTTGAGCCTGGTGAGCTCTATGATTTTTTCTTTAATATTTTTTTTTCCAATTTAGACATGGCTGTTTGTTTCCGTATCCTTGTTCTGCTTGACATCTCCTTTCACTGCTTCCTAAACCATTATCCTTACTAAAAATGGAATGACTTACCCATTTATTTTTTAAGCAATATATGGATTGCCTTTAATTTTGTCCCTTCCTTGTTCATTTCTGCATTTAGTAGTTGCATCTGTATTTAGCTATTTTAAAGTAAAAATGAAATTTATTGTAATGGTTAATGACCAAAGGAGGTAAACTCTTTTGAAGGATTTAAAAAAAAGGGAGTTTTAAAACTTAGTGAATTAATTTCTTTTTGATTTAAATCAAAGTGCCGTGAACAAGAGGTAAGAGCATCCTTTGTATATCACAATCAGTATTTTTCCATAAAGGTATTTGAAAGATGTAGAATGCCTAAGAGGAAATGTTAAAAAGAGCAATTTAAATAATTCTTTAGAACTTCAAATAAACATGAGTTTGTTTTTAGATTTTAGAAGCTGAACTGGCAATCTTGGCTGAGACAGAAGTGGAAATTTTATCTTCTTATTCCACAACAAATGGTAGAGAAGTGATAAGGCTAATGTGTAGGGTTTTTTGCTTTGGTTTTGTTGTGTGTGTGTGGATGTGTGGGTATTTGGTACAGGTATTTTTTGCTTTTTACGTGCATAATTCACAAACTGCTGAGGGGATTCAACCAAATCTAAACATGCCTGTACAAGACAAATAAATATATAAATACTGTTTGTTTTCGAGCCAATAAGTACATTAGGAAGTTTACATTTTGAATGTGATAAATTACCAGATGAACAACAAATCTTATTAAAAATGACATTTAAGCTCTGATTTTTACAAAAAATTATGTGATTGCCAGGGTGTTTCTGTCCATACAAGCAGATTGTGAAGCTTTAGAAGGAAGGCAAATGAAGGAGTATTTTTCCCATTTTTATAATATTTTTACAATCTTAACCCTCATATGATTGCCAGAAATTAAATTTAATTGACTGTGTACAAGATTTGTTCATCAGTATTAACATCTTCCATTGTGAATTTGTTGTGATGGGGTTTTTGTGTTTGGTTTGTTTTTTTTTTTTTTGTAGGAATTCAGCTATTTAACATTACTCAGTAAAAGAAAAAATGTAACAAGGAAAGGAATGTAAGCTACACTTCAGCGAGGGAGGCTATTTTTTTTAACACTTTTGACATTTCTGCTGTCCTGAGGACTGATGTTTGCCATTGAAATCAGACTACAAGATTGTTCATTTAATCAGGCTGTCCCTAGTGGGGATCTGATTTTGGATTTTGCTCTAGATCGTGAGCATGGTGAGCTCAGCTGTTTATTTGCAACACACCAATCCAGAAAGAACTCTCAGTTACCTACTTGACAAAAACATTTTGCTCATGATATTAAGCCTGTGTCATCATATAAAATTGGTAAAGAAGGTGTATCTCCTGTGTGTGTGGGTGAAGGTGACACTAGATATGCATATGTATGAGTTTGTGCCTGAGTACAGGCAAGCAATGGCAAGAATGCATTGCTGTTACACTTGCTTTCCAAACACGGGGATAAAAAATAATACCAAAGGGCCTGTTCTTCCTGCAAGTGTCACACTTCATTATAGTCAGGCTAGTTGCCCAAGGATAGATTAATTTGATTTAGGTATTTAAAATTGATTGGATAATAACATAACACTACTATTCTTAAGGATTAGATACTGCTATGAGGTTCTTGTAGTTCTTTTTGCATATTGTAAGTATAATTATCAACAACTGTAACTATATGTATTGTAAAAGCAAGCTTTAACCTGTCCCATTTGTGGATCGTGTGATGACTTACTTGTTTAAACCAGTCTGTTATAACTTGATAGTAAAGGCATCGTTCCAGTAGATAATTATAAGAGTAGTAGTTCCAAACACTGAGCAGTTGGCATCGAAAAAATATTTGTGTCATCTAAACACAGAATAAAGGCAAAGACAATCAACTCTTGTTCATCATGTTCCCACGAATGATCTCATAAGCATAGTAGCTTAGCAGGAGCTTCTCGGTACTCACAGCGGGCTCTGGCTGGTAACAAGAATATGCTGCCCAAGAGGCCATGCGAGG
Organism: Buceros rhinoceros silvestris; assembly: GCF_000710305.1. Classification (NCBI taxonomy): domain Eukaryota; kingdom Metazoa; phylum Chordata; class Aves; order Bucerotiformes; family Bucerotidae; genus Buceros; species Buceros rhinoceros. Next base: position 44,102 of record NW_010391312.1, on the reverse strand, counting down.
GCACTGTCAGCCTCTTCTGTTCCACTGCAAGGTGTCCCGAGTGAACCCTAGGATGGAACTCGCAAGTTACAGCGTCCTGTGGTGTTTGGTGGTGATGGCACCCTCGCGAGCAGAATGACAGAGCTGGAAATGAGTGTTTTATTGTTTTTAAATAGATAAGAAGGAAATAGTTAAGAGGCAGGAACAAGCAACAATACAATGAAAAACAAGTGAGAGTAGAGAAAGAGAGCAGAATAATGCATGAGAGGAAAATAAGCAAGCGTTGCCATTTGGTCCGGGACTCGCCTCCGGTGATGCCAATGAATGTCCTGTCCTGACTCTGTACTAATCAAAGCTGGCAGAATTCTCTGGCAGAGGCAGATACAGGGGAACACAAAAGACCAGAAGTGGCTTCCTCTTATGCAGGGAAATTCCCTCTCGGAAATGGTAACCAGACATCATGACCATATAACCTAAGCTACAAATGCAATTTCAGTCTTAGGTGAGAACGCTGAACCATCGATAAAGTGGAAAGCTACACAAGACTTAAAAAATTACTGGCTATGAGTCAAGTATGATACATAGAGTTCATGCGGAAGAGAACCTGGAATTTAATCTACCAAAAATGGGTTCTGTAAGCACTAGTAGGAAAATGCTTGACATCAGAAAAACAGACTGAAAGAATATGCAATGAGGTGAGGAAAACTCAATTATGTCTGAAAGATCTATATTGGAAGGTAAAGAGATACTTAAAAGTGTTGAGTAATCCATACTTGGAAGTCACATTGAAAACCTAAAATATCCAAGAAAGGAACAGAAATAATTGTCGCTTAGCGGAATTAAAAACACACTGAGAACATAAAATTCAGAGAAATAAGGCAAGTGGCTGAACACTGGTATTAATATTGTAGACTAAGCATAAAGAATAAAATAGAGATCAGTAAACTGATGACAGCAACCAGGAAAGGTAGATTTTCTAACTGGAAGGAGAAGCTGAGAAAAAGAGACGCTAGTCACAACATAGAGAGCCCTAGATGTGTATTATTAAGGCTGAAGATGTGGTCTGAGGTGGTTTGTTGTTTATAGAGGATAAATACGGATTTACTGCAAGTAAACATCGGTTTTGAGAGGCGAGGAACTAAAATCGCATAAGAAACAATCACACAATTTAAGAGAAAAGCTAGAACCGTAGCAGTTCATAATAGTGACCAAATTGGTTGCAGTGGTATGACTTTACTTACAGTCTCTCTCCTCTCTTTAAGATCAGTAGTCTTGCTCCCGTCAGCTGTCTGTGCTCCTGTTTCGTGCTACCTTCTCTGCTTGTGTGCGGATTAATGCTAGTGTGCTCCTCTGTCTGGCAGGAGGTGTGCCAAGATAGGTTTCTTGCCCTGAAATTGTTGCTAGTCACAGCTAAAAATTCTTGGCTGTCCTGTATAATTGTAGTGAAATGCAGCTCAGTAGAGTTGCTAAAATCGCAGGTACTGAGAGGTGACGTGACTATGAGTCCCTCTCATTTTCTTTTCCGTTCTAAAACTAACTCGAGTAACCTTGGCTGCTTAAGAAGTGCATGTGGAGAAAATGGGCCAAGGGGTTTGGATATCTGTTGAGAACACGGGTCAGCTTACTACCCGAACCTATACAATGCTAGCAAAAGATGCAAGAAATGAGTACAGAAATTCTGTGCAGACATCTGAGATACAGTACAGTGAGAATAGATATAGACCTAATTAGATACATACATAATCTCCAAAGTATATAATGCTGAAAAAAAAAATGCTCAGCTCTCACTTGATGTTATGAAAATTAATTAAATATTTGATACAATGCTTGAGGTTTCTTAGATGGCACAATAGCTGTCTGAAGGCAGAGACAAATGGAAAACAATATCCCAAAGCCCCTATTTTAAGAAAATCTTTGGATCTCTATTTTAAAGATGTGGCAGAATAACGTCTAGTAAAACAGTTTGATAAAGGATCTCCAGCGTGAATTCAGGCAGAAGAGGTCATGCTGAACTAATCTGTTTGAGTTCTTTGAAGATATTAGCGGTAAGAAAGATAAGGAAAATTTAGAGGTTGTAGTATCCTTACATTTCAAAAAAGAATTTGACAGGCTTTCACATTGGAGATAAATGCCTGCAGGAAGAACTCGAGTAGGAGGTAAATGAAGATGCTGGTACAAAATTATTTGAAAGCAAGGAAATGGGAACGTTGAGCATTTCAGAGAAGCTGAATGATGTTCCCCTTGTCATTCTGTTTTATGAAACTTGGACAATAGGAGCAAATATGATATTTTTCATTTTTAAAATGGTTGAAGAAAGAGTGCAGAAGTTAACTCAGTGCTCAGTGTAATTAAATCAGTTGCTCAAAACTCGAGTCATTAGGATTAACGTTTGTCAGGAACCTATTTATGTTCACACTCAGATAATCTCCTGTTGCATGATCACACTACAATTTTCCACAGTATTTGCCTTCTTTAATGTATAAAGTGTTTAGTATTCATTTGGCTGTTCAGTAATTTGCTTTACTTTCATTCAGCCTCAGATCATATTAATTGTTACCACTTGACTTGAGGTTTGAGATAGAATTTTTTAAATTTCCTCATTGGCTTTTCCATAACAGTTTCCAATAGCACACGCAGTACTGCAGTGAAAGAAGGATGTAAGTTCCATCTTTCAGAGATGGGGAACGGAGGCACTGAGCAGTAACAGTCAAAGGTGTCTACTTATTTTGTATTATTAGTCTGAGCTTTCTTGAACACATCCTTTTATTGTTTTTAATTTATACATCATTTTATATATTCAAAGCACAGCTCTTAGGATGAAGCAGCAAGTGAGGAACACTTGTGATGACTCCATGTGAAATACTTTAAATGTACTTAAATTTCAATTAGTCTAGTATAGCATTTGCCTGCCTGAACTATCTCGCTATTCACACATTAAAAGACAAGGAAAGGACTGTAAATTTTAACTTCCTCAACAAATAAGGAAGAAAATAGTCTCACTGACTGCAGAATTTATACATCCCTAGGATACGCCCAACCCATGCTGTGAAACAGGCAGATTTCCCTTGTTAAAAAAAGAACTATTACAATTCATTGAACATTATTTGGTGATAATTCCTAATCTTGAATGAGTTGCTTTGCAATCTTGATAATAGCATTGTGATGTATCTTTCCTTTATTTACAGATGTGAAAGTTTTCCAAAGGTAAATGAGAAATTACCTTTCAGTATGTGGCAACAGGCTGACACCTATAGAGCTGGAACATCCCCTGCACAGGTTTCTTAGCGAAGCTAAAGAGGCAGCTGGCTTTGCAGTTCTATGCATAGATCAACACTGAGGACATAGGTAGTTCTTGGGTATTTCCTGGTAGATGGATGAAATACTAGTGATGTTCAGGAGTGTACAGTCTTCCAAGACCTACATGAGATTATGTGAATGGTGTGCACAGGCGCAAACCCCATAAATGTGACGTTTTGCTGTGCCAGGGAACTGTTATCTTCTGGTAGTAGGTAGGGCCAGTTGATAAGCTGGACAGGATGCCTCTGATTCTGTGAACTGCTGAATGGGGGTGCAGCACATCTTTTCTCTTTGCACACCCTTGTGGTTTGCCATCAGTAGTTTATTGCATTACTGCTTCTGCCACACTTTCTTCAAAACTTTGTTTTCCGCAGGTAGCAGAGTTTATGCAAGACAGAATAGGAGATGATGTATTAGGTCTTTGATGATGTCTCTTGCTGAGATATTTCTCTTTCCTACTATCAATCACCATCTTTGCTCGTTAGAAATTCCAGTTAATTGAAATTAGCTTATGTGAGTTATTGATTGAAGTATTGGGAATAAAACTTCTATTACCCCATTTCTGACTAAAGTACTTTATGTAGCAGCATTCGCTTTAAAACACTTTTCAAGCTTCCTGGTTTTCTTAAATTGAAATTTGAAAAAAAAAAAAAAAATCTGCGCAGATTGTTTAGAGAGATTTTTGTACTTAGATCTGACAAACATAAAAGGAACCATTTTGTTTCATTCAGAAAGGATTTTCGTGGTGTAGTCTTTCTCTTATAGGTCCTACTGAAGCTGAATTTTTCATTAAACCACCCAGTTATTTGGTGTGGGGAGCTAGGCTTTGGATTCCTTCTCCACTTTCCTAAACACCTGTGTTATGTATGAGGGAGTATAAGAGGTTTTCTTCATCAGAAAGACCCAAGAGAAGCTTAAACAAGACAGGAAGGTAGGGTTAGGAAAGGCAAGTACTCTTCTGTTTTCCCTGCTAAATGGGGAACAACCACTGTGTTAAAGTCATGCTGACTACTCTTGGTGTCAATGTCGTCCACTTCAGTAAGAAAGGCTTTCAGGTAAGGGGGGCAGAGCAGCACTCTGCTCTAAGCAGCCCAGAGTTTCTGTGCTGAATGAGTTTGGTTCATTCTCAAATGTAGCTGATAAAGAGATGTAGAAAAATCTTCTCAAAAACGTCAGTTTATTCATTCAGGTATCTCGCAGAGACTTTGCATGTTGAGGAGAGAGGAAACGGTTACTTTTGTTTTCACAAAGACAGTGTCCTGGTCTGAGTTAGAACAGAACTCATTCTGTTCACTGATTTCACTTTCTAGCTCAGTCCTTGCTAAGTGACAGCACTCTCTGAAGTTAATGGCGTATTTCTGCAGACAGTGTCTTCTCCTAGAGGTGACAGCACTTGGTGTTTGCAGTTACTACGAGGGACTGGTCCACAGAAAGATCCTGGCTTGTACTTGCTCCTATGGAGACCAAGTTCACTGCTAAATCCTGTGTGCCATGGTGGGGGTGCTGTAAGTGAGAGGCCGTACCTACGGGGAGGAGCAGATGACCCTACACCAACCAACAAGGTGCTTCATCCCATAGACGTCATATTTAGTATAAAGCTGAGGGGTCACAAGGGTCAAGCTCTCTTCTTCAATGGCTGACATCTGAGGGGGACTCTGTCCATTCTGCCTCCAATCCCAATCCATGCATTACTGAAAACAGTTTCAGAATCCAGCTCCTGAATCTGGTTCCGTGGCTTCTGCCCACAACATCAGTGGTGATGGTGACACAAGTGCCATCAAGGGGCTTGGGTTCAGTATTGGTATTGCGTATCTTTGTGTATATTTCATTTTATTGTTAGTATTTTCATTATAGCAGTTTTAGTTTTCTTTTCCAATCCATAAGTCTCT
>NW_010391312.1:0-38763 GCF_000710305.1 Buceros rhinoceros silvestris | reverse complement strand
TTAATAGAGAGCATCTGTCACCCGTCTAGTGGCCAGCCCAGCCTAATCCTTGACTGTCAGTGACACATTTTCTGATGACCGTTTCTCCTGTTATTTCTGCATGCTTTGTGTAAGTGGTCCCATGTTTCTACAACAAGAAAATTCTATGTTTTCTTATTTCCAAAGAACTGTTGGATATTGCATCATTATCATCTCCCATTCTGAAGTCCAGGCCTGGCTGGAAGAAAGCAGTATTTTTAGTGTTATGCTGGTTAATAACCATTCTGCTTAACTTTATTGAAATGTTGTACTTTCCTTGTCACTGCCCCTTCTGGCAAGTCTGTAGTCTTTGTCGTCTTGGAGTACAACATCTGGAATAAAAAGGCTCTTTTTCATATCTTTAAATTGAATTTGTCAAACTAGAACTATGATTTTAATTGAAGTCCCTTGGAAATCATATAGTAAAAATGGTGTGTTGCACTGCTGCTTTTATGTCAGCACAGAATGAGCGAGAGATACAAACATGTAAAACAAAATGGGGTTTTGGTGGTTAGTTTTTTTTTTTTTTTGTATTTTAGAAGCTTGATTTCATCTAATTGATGGTTAACATTTGGTTTAGCAGTATAACTGAAGAGATCACTTCTGCTTCAAGCTTCAGATATTGTCATGCATACCGGTGCCTTGAATATCATCGAATTCATATCTGTTCTTGTAAAGTCTTTATCTGTCCGACTTAAGTAGTGTTTCTCTCTTTTCAATGAGTTCTGTCGCGAGGAATTTTTTTTACTTACGTGGCATATATATCTCGTAGGTTATTTAATTCAGGAACACAATAAATTAAAAATTTAAAAAAATAAAAAGGATTAAAAGCCATAAAACATTATTTTTTGAGGGAAAAAAGGATTCTGTATAAAACGTACAACTACTCAGAAATATGTTAGAATTATGACTGTTTGTATACTTTGTTCCGTTGCTTCAAGGCACATTTGCTGTGAGTTTTTCCCTGAGGCAACTCATGTTTAATGTTCTTGTAAATTGGCAACAATGCACAGAGAGACAATGTGCATTTCTACAATAGATGTGAATCAAAGGTATCAATTACAGGTGTTTGAAAAAAACAAAACCACATGCGGGTTCATGTTGTGAGGAAGCATTGGCAACCTGAAAGCCTTGAAGATGCTGTGGTTACTGAATCTAAAAAATCTGTTGTGTTTAATACTCTAAATTAATCTAAAATGCTTAAAGTGACAGTCATGCGTGTGTCCTTGCAGGCGAGTTGTTAATAGATCAGCTTGGACAGTTTGACTGTTTGTATGGGGGTTTTTAGATGTTGCGTTCTGTGCTATCACATAAGCAATGCTAGTGTTTATCTGAAGTTATGGTGATAAACTCTGTGAATGAAAATCGACAGTCAGATGACCGTTTCGATGAGTCAGGCCTGACTGAAGCTTTTTTCAATCAAAAGATAATACTGTTAAGTAAGTATTTGTGTTGCAGTCATCTAGCTTGCATCATTACAAGTCTATTTCAAGACTTAGCTGTGTAACAAGTTTTAGGGTACTGTGTTGGGGATTTGGTTTGGCTTACCGTTTTTTTTTTTTTTTTATGAAATGAACAAGGCGAGTGTCGCGACCCACGGCGGGCTCTTCACTGGAGCTGGACGAATCACTCGTATGCCAGTATGGTGTGTAGTGAGACCCGTTTATTGTTTACAATACATCCCAATTTATAGACTCTTGTCCACCCAACTAGCTACATGGTGATTGGATAGTGTCTCTGTTACACAGACAGCACGCATCTCTTAAAGCACTATAATTGGATAAAAGGGGTTAGACCCCACGTGGTGAATGTTTTGGTTAGAGTTAACAAAACAAGGCTAGTAGAGATATAATTTCCCACACGATAGTGTTGCAGCTGGGTTTGGCTGCTAAGTTTCCCAGAGAGAGTAGCTTATTTTTCATAGTTCTAATTTCTGCTAGAAAGATACACCAACAGCAAGGAAAAGGAGAGAAGGGAAGCACAGAGGGAGGGAAAGAAAGGAAGAGAAAAGGAAAAAGAAGACAGAAGAAAGGAAAGGAAAAATAAAAGAAAGAAGAAAGAAGCAAGAAAAAAGAAAAGGGAGGGAGGAACTGGAACAATCAGAAGACTTGGGCCAGTCGCTGGTCTTCAGTTATAATTTTGGAGTGCTTTCATTCAGATGGTAATTTATTCTTTCACACTGTTTTCAGATCTTAAAAAAACCTGATTTTTACCTTACTGAAAAAGATTTATACGAAAAGCAATCACTCTCTTCCTTTGTCATTTTTCCTCAGTAAAATCAGGAAGATATCTTTGCAGATTTCAGACTGCACCTCTGTGCATTGACTGTGGAACAAATGTCACATCCTATGTTCATTCTGGTTTGTACTTAACAATTTGTTCAGGTTGTTAAAATTCTGGAATTCATTGCTAGTCCTCTGGTTCTTCGTATTATCGCAGGACAAAAGGGATGACCTCTATGGGTGATTTCATTTTATTGTTGTTTTCTACATGGGTTGATGATGGCAACCCATGTGGCTGAGACACTAAAGTTTAAACAGTAAAGCTCTTTTCAAGGATGAAGCAGTAAAAAGTGAGGGGATTTTTTTTTTCTTTATAATAAGGAAACTGGTTAGACATGATGAGTTTAGCAATATAATTGGTGAGCTGGAAAACTTCAGTCAGATGAGAGGGCCTTCTTATCCAGTCAATTTTTGGAGTCAGCTTGATGGAATATGTCTGTTTAAATAGAAACTGAGACTGTAGAAGGAAGATTTTATTGAGTATGACATCTTCGTGTTATAAAAGAAACTCTTCTTCAAGTTTAGAAGACAATTTGCCTCTAGGGAGCCTTTGGAAAATAAGAGGATTTTTTTGTTCTTTTAATAGAGGAAGTCTTTAGGAGTATTAGAAAGGAAGCCGACTTTTTTAACAGTCCCAATTCTGATTTCAGAGAATTATCAATTCAATAACTGCCTGAGGCAGGAGAGCAAATTATTTTGCTGAATTCCAGAAAAGTGTAATTACAACATTGATTTCCAAATATGTTTGTTAGGAAATAATTTAATAGTGTTTTATTACTTTCCCTGCAAAGGAATAACCAAAACTAAATTTGGTATGAACAGGCACAACTGTTACTGACCCCGTGCTCAAAAAACCTGAAGAAATAAAAAGGGCAATGACTAGACAATACTCTGTTGGCTTCAGCATCATTTCATGGTACACAGAGAAATGGGAAAGACTGACCACATCTAAAAGTCAGTTAAACCCCCCCCCCCAACAGTTACTAACTGTATAAAAGTACAATATTACCCTTTTCCATTAATACAAAATAAAACATTTCAAAGCCTAAATGGGTTTCCTTTCTCATCTGATGAATTCACTATTATAATCTTCATTTCTGTAGGATCCATAGCCATATATGTTGGAGACAGAAATGGCATCATAGAATTATAGATTGGTTTAGGTTGGAAGGGACCTCTAAAGATCATCTAGTCCAACCACCCTGCCGTGGCCATGGCCATCTTTCACTTGGTCAAGTTGCTCAAAGCCCCATCCAGCTGGGCCTTGAACACTTCCAGAACATCCACAATTTATCTGGGCAATTTGTTAAAGTATTTAACCAACCTAATTGGAAAAAATACTTTCTTTGTATCTATTTTAAATCCATCCTCATTGAATTTAAAACCTTTGCCCCTTGTCCCATCACTGCAGGCCTTGGTAATAACTTTCTCTCTGTCTTTCTTGTAAAACTTCCTTTATATATTGAAGTGGAAGTGCACCTCTGGGCTGAGCAGGAGGCGGTCAGATGACAATGGCTGAGAGTGGAACTGTCCTGGACATGAGTAATTGTTAAAGTCAGAGGACATTGATGCACAATGAAATGTGCAAGAAGTCATTCAGAAGTTGAGAAGCAAAACTGGTATTACAAGCTTGCATGCCTCTGGTAGTCAGCTGAAGGAAAGTTGTGTGAATAAAGAAAAGCCCCTGAATTGTGTGTATTTCACCTTTTATCTATTATTACTTAAATTCAACTAAAGACTCTGTCTTGTAATCACACACCAGTGCCTCAGCAGAGGCCCTAGTCAGCTTCCCCAACAAATAAGCCATGTTTAGCTCAATGTGACTGCAACCCATCGTTACTTGAGCATTGAAGAGAAGTACATTCAATAAAATTATATCCATGTAACCGTCTGTTCAAAACTTTGATGTTTTGGTGGAAATGCGTTGATCAACAATACTACCACCAGTCAGTTAAGGAACTTTTTCTGTGTACTCCAGGCTGTGTAGCTATTTAAGTAACTGATTTTCGTTTACATGGGAAAACTTTGTCAACTGCTAAATATTGAGATGTCTGGAATCAGTGATTTCTTTTCCCATAATCAGGAAGAAATAGTTTGTGACATTAATTTTCCACACATAGAATTGTTCTTGTGACCAAGGTCAGTATGCCAAAAGTTTGTGAAAATTTACCCAACTGCTTGCCTTGTTGTAGGGGTTTGTGTGATGGTTTTATCAGGTTTATCAAATGTATGGAGTTTATTGGCAAAAAGTGAGAAATATACCAGCACGCCAGGGAACTGGAGAGTTTCCCTGCTGAGCTTAATATAAGAGCAGTTCATGCTCCACGGGGGTGCTTCATTTTCTAATGTTCACATGGTCATTTTTTTTCCATTTAGTAAAGAAGATGTTTCTCAAATCTACTCCAGAGCCTACTAGCAGTTGCAGGATAGCTTTTGACCTCATGCTAGAAGTAAAACATTTACTTAAGAGCTTTCTTGAATCTGAGCCTTACATGCTGACACTGGAAATATGGATTCTAATTTTACACCTGCAGGAGCTAGTGTGGCAGGTGGAGGTTGCAATAATGTCTAAAAATAAGGTAATGTTATTATAAATGCGCCACATCTGTTACAAGAATAAGGAACAAAGGCAGGGATGCTTTGGACCATCCACTGTAATACCGAGTAATCTTATATGAAAAGTCACTGCAAGAGTCTTAAAATTTAGTAGTCTTGGACTGTAATGTAGCATTTCTATGACACTTCTCAGGTTATGAACAGCCTGACTGCCTCTGTAATGTGTCAGTTATCTGTCATTCACAAAGAATTTTTTTGTGGTCAGTAAGAATTCACTGAAAATGTTATCGAATAGTATTTCTTTTCCTGGGGAATTTATTTAATTTGAATATTATTTAAACCTGGAATAAGGAATGTCTTCTTAAATGCCCTTTAAACCCCTTTAATATTACATAATAGCAATTTTAAGTTTCATACTGTTAGCTGGCCTCAAGCCATAGACTTGACCAGTCCTTACTTGAAATGGTATTTCCTCATGGTTATATTTTAATTTCTTTATATTAAACGCACACACACAAAATCAAATAATTTCTATTTTTCTTTCTCCATTTCCTTAAAAAGGTTTCAGTGTGGGATAGGAGGATGTTTCTTTCCTGATAAGATAAAGCTGCAAGGTGTAAAGTCTCTTCATATATTCATGTAAGAAGTCTTTCACAGATCCTTTTCAGGTAGAATTATCTCAGCTGTTACCTGTAATTATAAAATATATTTATTTCAAACACAAATCTAGTACTTTTTCTCTTACATAGGATCTCATAAATTGCAGCAGCATGGCGGTAATTAACTTGGAGGGGGATAAAATTAGTGAATGGTGTTTTCAGTAACACCTTTTCTGATTTGATTTAAAAAAATAATTCTATCATAAAACGTATTTCAGAAGCCTGTGGAAACACAGCCATGTGAGCTGATGTCCTAGTACATAATTTTCCACTTTTAAATCGATGGACTTAAAAATGCCAGGTTTGAAATGTCTTCCAGTCTGTTGAGAAGCAGTTTCTTATCTCCTGACAGGCCATTGTATTGTCTGAAATCCCTTTGTCTTCCCAGGCAACAGACCACGTTCTTGGTCTGTTAGTCATTGAGACGCCCATTCAGAATGCAGTTAGAAGCACTTTAACATACCCTTAAATCCCAATAAAGATAATTGAAACTATGTGTTTAAATGGTTGCTGCAATGAAGACTAAAGGAATAGAGGCTGGCTGTGTGAATGCTTGTGAAGTTTGTCTGATCTGAACAAACCATTTCCAAAGCAACTTCAATTCTTCCCTTCTTTGCAGTTCCACCAGGAGGTTCAGCAATGCAAACCTGAGTTCCAAAGTGACCAGCATTTATTGCCCTTTATTTCCTCATTAGTGTAGAACATGGCAGCTGGTTTCCTGGCTAGCAGCTTACAGTTATGTACTTACTGCACCTCTTGGCATTTTCTAGCAAGGATAACTGATAGCTTTTTTGGTGCAAGAAATAGTCAAAGTGTGGTTGGTCCAAGAATGTTCAGTGATAACGCATCCATACAGACTGGCGTCTGTCTTGGTTTTTGGGGGACAGTGCGGATGCACTAATGAAGTGAATAGACCACAGCTAGGGAGAATAAAATTTATCCAAGAGTGTTCTTATTTTTTTTTTTTGAGAAATAGCAGTGCTTCATCTGTGGCAACTGACATGGTGAACTCATTTTTGTACGTGTGTAAACATATACCATTGCATCTTTTCTTTCTTTTGGTGGAAAAAGTGAAGTAATACACAAACTAGTACATAATACAGAAAGGTAGTACACTGTGCTAGGATTCAGCATTTCCTAGGTTATTTAAGTCTTGTACCTAATAAGAAAATGGCAAAGGCAGTACTTTCTCACCTAATACGCGGTGAAGTATTTCCATGATTTAAGATGTTCAATATCCCAAATTGCAACCTATCACAGAATCTCTTGGATACGATTGATTGTATATCAGAATCAGTGAACACCAGCCATCTTATGTAAAGGAGAATGAAGTAGAAGTCATTTGAGTGAAAATTATTTTGCCAGTGCTGAAAGTGAACAAAGATTCCTACTTTTCCCTCTCGGCTTTAAAGATAATGCTAAAAAAGCAGTAATTATTTGTTATTATACTTTTTTTGCCACCTCTCTTGCAGTCTCTATCTTGGCCTCCAATCAGAAGCCGTAAGTCTAAGCAGCAGCTAACTTTGGTCAGTGTAGGGATGCTATCTCATGAGTGGCTGGTATGATTTCCTGCAGCAGCAGGGCTTAATTGGAGCTAATGTATTTGATATAATTTAAGACTATCTGATCTGGTCAAAATATGGCACAAATAAAACTTCTTTGCTTTCTGATCACTTGCAAGTTGAGTGTCCGTCCAGTTCTCTACCTGAGCGCTTAAATGTAATGAGTGAATATTAGGGAAACCTTCTTAACCGTTTAGATCATAGAATGTATTTGACCATTAGATTAGACCTTTGGAGGACTTCGGTTAAAACAATGAGAAGGAGTTCTGTGCTGGAGCTTCATTCCAGATGTAAGCATATTAGATAAGTTTTCTATTATGTTAGGAGGTCATTAGGTCTCACAGAACACGTATTCTGCAGAAGAACTGTTTTTGTAAAGGTTTTACTGAGGAGTGTCGACAAAGTTCCTTTTCATTTGAATTAAAATCAGTTTTACTGCAATTGTTAATATTCAGCTGCAATTGCTTTTTAAAGAAAAAATAACTGCAATGAATTTATAACCATATTAAAAAGGTTGTTGATAATTTATATGGTAAATGAAATCTGGTTCCTCACAAAAGGAAATGAAAGTGCTGACTTCGTGCCAGTTCCTACCACCTTCATTCACAGTGTTTTATACCTTAGTCCACATTAAAGCTCTAGCAGAGACCTGGACTACTTGCCTAGAAAAGCAGTTACCTTTATAAATGAAGATGATAGAGTTTGTTCTTAAATAAAGACGAATATTCCTTCCACCAGTTCAGAAGGCTGAACATACAGGTGCTGTCTTATCCTGGCATAACAAACATTAGTTTGTTAAAACCCCCCACCTTTTCATTCACTGTTTTAAAGGGCTGGATTAAGCTACAGTTATTTTCATATTTCTTGCCCTTTATTACTGGATTTAGTTCATAAGTAAAAGGTATTGCAGTAATTTAGGATGAACTTCCTAGTTTTTGCATGAACGGATCGGTAAAATAGTCTTTTCGAATAAGATAAGCCTTTGCAATTACTGTTGCAATTAAAGTTTCATGAAATCAGCACTTTTGGGGATAGTTTTCAGTGCAGACATTTTGTTCCTAGCAAAAATACTATCTGTACTTGGAACAGTGAAAGAAACTAGCTAAACCCACAATAGGTTACATTCTAGGTGAAGAGGTACTTTATGTGTATCCCATTTCTGGTTTGGCAAAATCCATCAGATATTAATTCTATTATCCTATTAATCAGGTTATTTTCATTGTCTTTCATTGATTCATCTCTTGATTTAACTATTAATGAAGATTTTCCTTTTATTGAGAGGAGGATCCAAAGCAAAACACTTATTCTTCCAACTGCGTGGCATTTTTTATTTCTGTGTTTTTTTTTTCTTAAAGGAAAGGGAAAGGTTAAATGGCAAGGTTTAACACCTCATATTTTTGCACTATGACAATGAAGAAATGAGCCAAATTTTCCAGAGTTTCTCAAAGTATTGTATCGTTCCTCTGTGTTGTAACATATTGTCTTTAGATAACAGGGTTGTCTTGCCAGAATTCAATTGGCCAAATTCTTGGAGCACTTTCTTAATTAAAAATATCCGAATAACAAAAAAACGAAAAAAAATATTGTGGTCTGAAACTGTCACTGACCCATACAGATCTCAGGGTTCTGCAAAAAGATGTCACAAACAGAAGAAAGCAATGGCTAAGGTATAGCTTGTAATATGAAAAAGATCTATTTATGATTACTAAATAGGTACAGCTGTCCTGCCATGGTTGGGAAATGTCATTCTCCAGCGTCATTAGAAACTGTCTTGGGGAAAGAGAAAGAGTTTTGCCAGGTTCCTAAAAAGTTTGACCTGTTCCCTTTCAAGCTTAAGATCTGCTGGGCATGAACGTGAAATTCTCTGCTAGGCATTGGCTACACTTTGGCTACATTGCCTGCACTGAGCACCTCTGCAAAGTTGGCCATGCCCAAGAAGATGACACCACCACAAACTACTGGGCAACCTGCTTTAGCCACTTGAGTTGATCCTGCTTGGATTATAAGCAGTCAGTCAGTTGTCACCAGCCAGTCCTGGAGTGAGCTTAAGGTGGCAGTCCAAGCCACAGAAGCAAGGCCAAAGGTAGGGAGCTTACTGCCAAGAGGGCTAACAAATTTGAGATATATGAACTCTTGTCTTAATTTCCTTAGCAGACTTTAAATTTCTGGGTAACCTGATACCTGATCATGAAACACAGGAAAGAAATATGTGTGAAATTTTTGGTAATATCCATTCCTTCAGTGTGAGTCTTCAAAAGGTCATTTTCCTTGGTACTGGAGCTTTATGCTTCTCATCCCAACCCGCCTTGTCAGTTGAGTCCCATTTTATGAGCCCTTTCTCTCCCATCCTGTTTCTGTCTGACCTTTATACTTTTAGACGTAAAGGGGGATTTTATTGAGACCTCAACTTCCTATATAGCAATCTGAAAACTCATAAAGTTTATGCGCTTTAATTAAAATCACAACTATGGATGATAGTCTTTGGACATGCTGCCCTACACTCCTGATGGCAAGGACTGTGAGTGAGCATCAGTAAATAAGGCATCAGAAAAATGGAGATATCACAGTCAAATTTAGCCAAAGTTTTGAGTGGAAAATCTCTTGCCTTCTGGGTCAGTATGACAAGCTTACTTGTTTGCAGTCATATCTTAATCCAACTGTATGTCTGAAAGTCTTTAAAAAATGTCCTAATGGTCCTCAAACATGAACTGGCCATGGTGGGTAGCTTGAAGAGTTACATAGGTGAATAGATAGAGAAGGCAGTGACCCAGTTACAGAGACTCGTAGTGGTCTCTGAAAATACTGTACTGTCACATACTTCTCTTTCTTCTGATTTTCTTTTACTGTTTCTATACTAATTGGAAGAGAAGATGCAACATCAGCTGTTATATTTTTTAAGCCTTTTTTTTTTTTTAAGTCAGAAGGTCCCTGAAGGTCACCACAGTCTTTTGCCAGGAACATACTAGTTTGCCAGGAACTAGTTATTGAAATAATTTCTTTCATAGCTATCATGATACTATCATGACTATATTCCTCCCCTTCCTTCCTCTTCTACATCCTTTGTTGTCCTGAGTGTAAACTGCAGTGATGAGTAGCTGCAGCTTCTCTAAATTAAAGCAGTTCCATCAGGAATACGATCTTTATGCCAGCACTGCTGTAACATTTTGTTTTGTTTTCTCAAGCTAACATTTTCAAGTGACCTGTATCATACGTTGGTTAGGGTGATGTGACATACCATTTATTCAGGAGGAAACTGTGCTTCATTAAGTTAGCATCTTTGTTGATTATGAACTCCATTTACTATTTTAGTAATTATTTCCCAAGAGCTACTTCACTGTTGCTTGGAATTTTTCCTGAATTAATCTGCTGAAAAAAAGCTGTTCTAATTGCTTTAACATTTCAACAATCTATGCAATGGATCCACTTTAAAAGTTCATTCAAATTTATAATTATTACCACTTCAGCCAACTTCTCTATTTTGTGCATTTACAATGAGGAGATGCCAGAGGTACTGATAACAGCGTTAACCCTTACAGTATGTTTGAACTGTAAGCAACTATATAGATAAAAAATTATTTGCTAGAACATTTTAACCTAGCAACATCTACTTGGATGCAAAATTTTTCCTTGAATTAAAATGCACCTGATAAATAGGACATATTTTTTATAGTTTAGTGTGACAAAAATAATTCACAATATTTTTGTAACTAAGTTTCGTTTAAGTAACAGCTTTCCTGTATGTTTTGCTATTTCATTGTTGAAAATTTAATTAACTTGAATGGATTTCACTCCTGAGGTAGGATCAAAAGTCCTGCAGGAGTAGTCTCTGCTAGTTCTTGCTGATGCATTCCTCAGATTGACATGTAAGCTGGTGAGGCTTTAGCGGAATAGTCAGATGGGAGAATAGTCAGTTCCAGCATTTAGTAATTTTTTTGTTTGTTTGTTTGCTTGTTGAAATCTAGCAAGCAGATTAGTTTGCTAAATGAGCAGCCAGATTCATCGCTATAGATGTTGACTGATATTTGTGAAGTTGACCTTCTCTCTGCAATCATGCAGAACTCCTGTCTAAAAATCAGCCTTACAGTCTAGCTTTGTAACCAGATGTTATTTACCATGCCGCTGTCATGAAGTAAGATACGCATTGACCTTTTTGGTGATATAAATAAGGAACTTGTTCCTAAGACCCTCCCAAGACAAAGGTAGGTTATTGTGTGCTGTGATAAAAACTATTTCAGCCAAGGGATAAGAAATAAGAAGAGAAATGTAGACCTTAAAGTTGCCAATATGACCGCATAATACAGGGATATGATAATTGGCAGTGGTGTTGAATATAAAGTCTTCTGTAATGTTAGATAATTTATTTCAATATGAGATAGATTTGTTCTGTTAATAATTATAAACAACTTTACTCTGCTCTCCTCTCCTGTCCACATAACACTGAATGCCTTAAATTCTGTGTACTAAGATAAAAGCAAATAAACGATTTTAATGTATATGCACGTGGCAACCTCTGTTCATGCTTTATCCACTTAAAATGCATGTACTTTAAACCTCTACTTTTTTGTACTGATACTTGTTGAAGTATTGCATGACAAAGCGTGGAACACATACTACGTCTCTGCTAGACTGAGATGTCTTAGTAATGCTTTCTACACTCAAATTAAGTTTTACTTGACTGAAAAAATAATACTGGAAAATACCTTCTACAGATAGTTAGGCAGTTTGGGGAAACAAGTCAATAAGAAAAATTTAATCCACTGCAATGTTTCTTAAGGTAGATAAGCCCCAACAAGTGCTTAGTCCGTTTTAGCTTGTCTGAGGAGTCTGAATGTCCATCATCATTACAGGCGAGACAGGATTTTGCTGTAGTGTGTAGCTGCTATTTCTCCAAATGCCTAGCATTATGCCAAATAAAGGTCCTGGTGTACACCACGTTGACCAAGAGCCAGCAAAGTACCCTTGCAGCAAAGAAGGCAAAGGTATCTGAGGCTACATTTGGCAAAGTGTTGCTGGTATGTTGAGGGAGGTGATCCTTCTCCTCTGCTCAGCACTGGTGAGGCCACGCCTGGAGTGCTGTGTCATGTTCTGGGCTCCCCAGTACAAGACAGACATGGACATACTGGAGATAATCCAGAGAAGGCCACCAATGCAGTTAAGGAGCTGGACCATCTCTCATGAGTAGAGGTTGGAAGAGCTGGGACTGTTCAGCCTGGAGAAGAGAAGATTCAGGGAGATCTCATCCATTTATAAGAATACCTGAAGGGCAGCTGCAAAGAAGATGGAGCCTGGCTCCTTTCAGTGGTGCCCAGTGACAGGACCAGAAGCAATGGGCACAAACTGAAACACAGGAGGTTCCCTCTGAATATCAGGAAACACTTTGTTGTCTCCATCCTTAGAAGTATTCAAAAGCCATCTGGATATGGTCTTAGGCAGCCTGCTCTAGGTGGACCTGCTTGAGCACGGGGGTTTGACCAGATGACCTCCAGAGGCCCTTGCCAGTCTCAACCCTTTTGTGATCCTGTGAAGACGCTTGCAGCGCAGAGTTAGGGCCTATGTCTGGTGTATCCAGGCATCTTGGCTTCTTGCGCTGGGATAAATATTTACTCCGTTTTTTATGATCAGCACAGTTTAAGCAGATGACATTTTAGGCACACAAGCAAGATCATAAAGCATACTGTGAACTAACAAACAGCCATGATCTGTCATGAATTCCCAACAGGAAAGAAGGCTGACTGATGAAACTGTTTGAAGCCAGCCCTTTCATTGGCCTACATGTTCTGCTAGTGTCCTTTCGCTGGAGGTAGAGAGTAATTTTCTTATTACAGAGGGAATTACTATGAGACCTCAAAAGGTGTGCTGCAAGATAGCATGCTGTCTCCAGATAGCTGTTTTAGTCACTTGACAGAGTGGTGTAATCAAAAGATTATGCAGTAACAGCAAGACTGTTGATGCATGTGCACTGCCACCACTTACTTTATGCTCTTGATCAACGACTGAGCAGGACAGCCTGTGGGGCCAGTGTGCACAGTGCAGCAGGATGCCAAGATCTAGTGATGTGGATTGAGGACAGAAATTCTGAGCTTTCATGCCTGCTGTTACACACTTCCTGTTGGTTCTCTTCACCAGTAGTAAAATGGAGTATTAATGTGAGGATTAATTAACTGTCATTTAGAAAGAGTTTCAAAGAGTGGAGTTAATAAGACAATGTTAAATCTAAGACATGAGAGAGCACAGTCTATTTGGTTTTGGTTTGGATTTTTAAAATTTTTTTTATTTTATCTGAGCAGTCTCACTGATGTTAGAGAGCCAAATTCCTTTTCTAATCTAGGAAGTTGGGTCCTGGGAGGTGAAAAACCCCTGCAGCTTGCATTTGAAAATTTGATTTAAAATCTGTCTGACCATCATTTCTGAACCATGGTGTGATGAATTAAATCAAAGTAAGGCAGCTGAATATATCACTTGATTTTCTGTTCTGAGTACTCAGCAGCTCTTATGAAATTCAAGAGGAAACATACAAAGATTTTTGGTTCTTGTTTTTTTTGTTTGTTTTGAATGAGGTCACTTAAGCAGCTGCTTCAAGTATGGATTTAAGAAGCTGACTTTGGTTATCTTGGCTTCTCAGAACATTAAAAAAAGAGTAAGAAGGGCTTTCATTATATAGGGAACTCATAATGTGCCTTCTCTGAAGACTTCATCCATAAATACACTCTTGTAAGCAGGAATTAATACCAAATGAGTAGTGTCTGCAGCTACAGCAGGTGCTTGAAAGGCAAAGAGTGGCACCAGCAGGCATAATTCAAAGTTCATTGAAATCAGTGGAAGAAAAAAAGTACATATTTTTATTAAGTTACATATTTTAGCCAGAGCTTTACAAGCTTTACAATGCATATATGCATTGATTATTTTTAAAATTAAATATCTAACAACAATGTTAAAGTACTTTTTAATCATTACAATATGCTTCTGAAAAGTTAGGTTTATAAATAAAGTGTAGATGAAAGGAGGATTCATTAGAACAATTAAATAGATTTAATATGTAGGGCTTTACTATGGTATTTATGCAGGGCTTGTGCAAATAACAGGAATCCCAGGGGTGGGCTCTAATGCCACAAGAGACATCTTGTTTTCAAACTCCATCAGCAGAAACCCCATGGATGCAGAAGCTGTCTGTTCAATGCCCAGGTCTCTAATGACTACAGCAGTAATGCACACCAGGGTGCGTATCCTGTTGGGATTGCACTGAAAGTGCAGCCTTATGCGCTGCTTTCCAGGCCCTGTCAGAGGATGGGGGGAGAGGAGAGCCCTGCCTTTCTGACTGCTGGGCCCCCCATTAACCTCCAGATTGTTTCATTGCAGCTGTGCTGAAATGTATTCCATACACCAGCTGTCAGCCTAATGTAACTCGAAATGGGCTGCTGTAATAAACCATTATCAAAGCACTTGAGGAGAATGTGAGCCTTGACCTTATCTGGATAATTATCTAATAGAGTGCACAGAGTGATCCCTTTAATTGGTGTTGTCATCCTTTGCAGCCATGCTAGAATGTGCTGGCTTGGGCAGTTACCCATTCCTAGGCTGTCCTAATACTTTTAGTATCAGCAACTCCATTACAGGTCTGTGGCTTTTGATATAGATCAGAATCATGCAGGATTGATAAATTACTTTTATTGGGAGCATTTTAAAAATGCTGTTATTAACATGTTTGCTAAGTTGACTCCAGGCAATTCTTGCTGATTAGTAATATTTTAGACTATGTTATGTAAGAAATCCCTGAACAATTTAACAAGCTTAGGTGATAGTCAGCAGACTATCAAAATGCAGTTCCTCTTGGTCAAGACAAATTTTTCACCCCTTCATGACCCACTGTTATCATGTGAGGCAAAAGGCTCTAGGACACATATTTACCTTTTTTGCTTATCACACAAAACCAAGTCTTTTTTGCAAAGGATGGGTTAGTAGGGTACAGCAGTACATCTATAACAATTTGTTTCCTCTGGTTTGGTGAATCGAGGCAAAGAAAAAGACCCAAACAATTTCTCAGTTAAATTATTTAAGAGCTTTGAACAACTTCGATTTTTGATGTGCCAGGGAGGCATTTTTTGAGGATATGTGTGTGCAGAAGTGTGTGTGGGGCTATTTTTATGAGTCATCCTTTACTTCTCTTGTGTCTCTCAGCTGTTTTCTGTTGTAAATTCATATAGTGGGGAAGACAGTGGCACTCCTTAAGTAGAAAAATACATTATCAATTACCATTGCAGCAACTCACATTTTTTGGACCATGAAAAAATGCTGCCAGTATTCATGTATTAGTTATATAAATATACGTGAGAGTAATTTAAGTAGAACGTAAATGAGATTTAATCACAAATCTGGTTTATCATCTCTAAAAGAAGTATCTCATAATCTGTATTGCTGTCATGTTTCTGGCCCATATTGGACTCTGAAAAGTCAGATTCTGGAAGCCACGTCCATTATTTTAATATATTCAGTTTTCTAAAAATATATTGGATGATTTTTTACTGAATAATTATGGTACTGAAATAACACTATGTCATTTTTACCTTACCAAGAAGACCTGCTCTAGTCTGTACTCTTGGGCTTACTGGCTGCACTTGGTCTCTCAAAACCCAGAGAAGAAAATGGATCAATGTTCTCATTAAAGATGTTTATTATTTTTTTTAATGCTCTAGGCAATTTTTTCTTAATATTATGAAAATACTCTGATCGTGCCTTTATGCTGGCAAGTTTATATCAAGTTACTTTTAGTTAGTTATTATATTTTCCTAATGAATAATTTAATCCATGCTGTTGATACACTGAAATATTAGCAGGTTTTCACTTGTACCCAATGAGAGAGGTATTTGAGATGTGAATAGGAACTCATACTTCAAACTCTGAAAAGAATGGAAACTGAATGCACTGCACATTTTAAAAAACATTTGTTGAGAATAAGGGCTTTTGATTTTTTTCACATGCATATCAATGAAAATATAATGCAAAGATTGTCATTGTTTCAACAAAATAAAGATTTAAAATATAGCAAACAGACCCATTGTGTCAATGCAGTAAAAATAAAGTAACTGTACAAGTGAGTAGTGATATAGGTCAATTCAGCTGCTCTCCATATTCATTGTGACAGTTATTGGAAAGGCTGGAGGCAGAGTGGTTACTGATACACTCTACTGTATTTAGAGTTTTAGATGCTATGGCATCAAAAGTGAGACCAATGGCAGCGCTTAAAAGGCTATTGGCAATACAGAGGTTGAATTTCATTCTGAGAGAAGAGATAATGATTCTAATGGATTTTGGTACTGCGACACAGTTGACAAGGTAGTAGGTACTAGATACTTAGGTGATTGGGGGGATGTGTTGTTTTCTTTTTTCTTGTTACTGCTGTTCTTAATTTCTCTGTTCCCCAATTCTCCACACTTCTCTACTTATTGGGATATGTAAGGAGAAATACTTAAAAAAGGTTACATACCCAGATTTTACTGTAACAGAGACATTTAGCCCTACATAAATCATAATTCTAAACTGTTACATTCCACTGATGAGACAGTCAAGGATGGACACTGTCAAGCTAGGTACTAGGCAGATGGAATGTAGTGAAGAGTTCTCGTCCTGCTGTGAACAGTTTACTGGCCACAGAGTTAAAGGCTACGTAGCATGAGGGGTGCACCAAACATGAGTAATAGAAGAAATATTGTGGAAGTTCCTTAATGTTATTTTATATGAGTGTGGAAGTAGCTGGATGGAGGCAAACACTGAGAAGGGGAGAATGATAGTAGAGAGGAAAAAGAAGGGATGATAGAAGTGTGGGGTTCAGTAAAGGAACAAGGGGTCAGGGAGGGTCTGGTCTGGCTACTAACTGCACTTACCATTTGGCTTGGTTTTTCCCTGGGAAAAAAAGATGGAAGGGAGTTACAAGCACGGTAGTGATTGTTACTGAACTATATTTTTATGTAATGGAAAATATTCATTTTTTAACACAGCACTTGTACTGGAATAAATTCATTTGAGAAATGGATTCTTTTTCTTTTTAGCACAGACCTCAGTTTCAGGAGGATTAAATAATATATGCCATTACCAGCAGAATTGTGATAGTCCCAGAACTACTTCTCATGTGGAAATAAATATTGTAGCTTAGAAACAGATACACAGACCCCTGGAATTAGTGCAGATCTTCTCAATTCACATTGAGCATGATGCCTAGGCAGACACATTACTCATTGCTGCAGATTTGTATCTCCTTGATAAGTAATCCAGTAGGGCTGAAAGGTTGCTTGGAAATATTGTAAAGAAAGGACAAGTAGCAAGACCTCTCAGCTGATGTTTATAGTTAAAGGTGAGAAAAGGGTAGGTTTCATGATGATTGACTGAGTTTGGAGTTGCACTCTGCAGTTATCCGTAGTCAAGATGGATTGTGAATAGTATATTCTATTAATATTATTGTAAAAGACTGTATTTTTGACTGTAACTTTTTCTTTATGACTGTTTGTCTGAGAATTGCCTTAATTTTTATGGAAGTGAGGATGAACATTTCATCTGTACTGTCATGTAAAAAAATATGGGTTGCAGCTTTACTAAAATCTGTATTTCGTGATCACGGCTCTAGCCCTAGCATAGGCAGCTGTGCTAATAGAGCTTGAAACTTTTGTTCAGGGTGTGAGTCCAATTCCATGGTGCGCGTAGAGCGCTATACCCTGAAAGTAAAATCAAATGTGATTTTTCTTTCCTATCGGTTATCAGTTATGCTGCCTTAATCTTGCAGCTCTTCGGATCTTCTTGAGCTTTCTGTTGCAAGATAAAAGAAAGATTTAATTTGACATTGACTTGACTTTCAGATAACTGAATTTTTAGCAGCAAGTAGGTAAGATTTTTAAATGCACTTGAATAAAATTGGTGCTCTGTGCTAATTCTCACTAGAGGATTAAACTATAAGCATTTTATGAAGTTATTCTTTATAAAGTTATTTTTATAAAGTTATTTTTAATTGATAAAAGAAGAAAATTAGAGGAACTTAAAATAGAGGAAAGCACCATTATTCACAAGCTTCCAACCAGGAAATTATTTGTCTACTTATAAAAACCAAGTACTTTGTATTATACAGAGAGCGTGCTGGAGCCAGCAGTGTGCTCAGGTGGCCAAGAAGGCCACATCCTGGCTTGTATCAGCAATAGTGTGGCCAGCAGAAGAAGGGCAGTGATTGTCCCCCTGTACTGGGCACTGGTGAGGCCACACCTCTATTACTGTGTCCAGTTTTGGGTCTCTCCTCACAAGAAGGATATTGAGGAGCTGGAGTGTGTTCAGAGAAGGGTAATGAAGCTGGTGAGGGGTCTAGAGAACACGTCTCATGAGGAGCAGCTGAGGGAATTGGGGTTATTTAGCATGGAGAAAAGGAGGCTCAGGAGTGCCCTCATCACTCTCTGCAACTACCTGAAAGGAGGTTGTAGCAACATGGGTGTTGGTACGTTTTCCCATGTAACAAGCTATAGGATGAGAGGAAATGGCCTGAAGTTGCTCCAGGGCAGGTCTACAGTGGATATTCGGAAAAAAATTTCTTTACAGAGAGGGTTGTGAAGCATTTGGACCAGGCTGTCCAAATCCAGGGAAGTGGTGGAGTCACCATCTCTGGAAGTGTTTAAAGTATGTGTAGATGTGGTGCTGGGGGACGTGACTTAGTGGTGACTTGACAGTGCAGGGTGAACGGTTGGACTTGATGATCTTAAACGTCTCTTCCAACCAAAACGATTTTGTGATTTCAATTTTTTTTTTCCTGGGCCCTCTACTAAAAAAAAAAAAAAGAGAAATTACCTGAAACAAACTTTAGTTTCTTGGATCATTATTCTCTGTAATATGAGGCTTTTGAGTGTGAAGAGGAAAGGTGTTATGCTTTCTTCCTGTTCTTTTTCTTTTCTGCTTAATCTGTGAAAACTGGCAGAATTCGCACTGCTGATCCAGGTTTATTTCGTAAGAGGGTAAAAATCTACCTGTGTGCAACAGGGCAGTGAAGGGGCTGTTGAAGAATGAACCGGCAAAAGCCTTGTGATTTAAAGGTAATTGTTTTTCTTTTCCCTGAAAAAAGGCCATTGTTTTTCATGCGTACCCTGGGAAAAGGGAACCAGATATTTCATAGTGGTATTTGTTCTGTTGTATTGAGTTTTGTAAGCTGTTTTTATAATATCTTTTACCCTGCTGTGGTAAAAATCACTTCCCTTCCTTCTCTCCTCTTTCGTCTAGTCCCAGTCATCCATGTACTGTCCTGGGAGGATGAAAAAAGAAGTAGCTTCCTTTCTGAAAAAGTAGTGTGACCTGACTAGCCTCAGATGGCTGAGGATAAGGGAACTTATCAGGAATGAGAACTGCAGTGGTGAAGTGAAAGGATGAAACTAGAAAGCTCAGTGCTGCTTGTTGGATGGAGAGAGAAGGAAGCAGCACTGCACTGAAACTAAGAGAGCAAATGTTGACACTGGACATAGAGTAGAAAGGAAACATTTACTGGGGAGGGGAGACAACTTCAAATATTTTAAGGCTGAATTGGAATGATTTTGTGCTTGTTTATCCTCTGACAAGGAGACCCTGAATTGTTTTGTTCTTATAATAGTAGATGGTAGCCCCAGTCAAATATTCTTTTTAAGAGAGAAGTAATCACCTAATGGAAAACACATGGTATGTGCACAGGTATTAAAAACTGGGCCCAGTGAGGGAGATAAGCGTGAGCTAGTTTAAAAGTGATATAAAATGATAATAGCTATTATAAACACTAACTTACTATAGGTTGCTATGTAGTTATTTCCTGTCGAAAGCATATCCCTTTTTCGCTTCAGTCACAGTGCTTCTTTTGTATTCATGCTTAATATACTGTTAACAGGTCATATAAATCTATTGAGTTAAAAGATATTGTGTACAACAATTTGTTTTAATTACAAAATATCACGTTCTGTTTAACTGTGGGTTTAATGAATGGCTATTTAATTAATGGCTTTAAATCAGGTAATCAGTTTGCATCACTGGGCAACCAGTAATCAGTTTATAACATACAGTTGAACAGTCAGAAGGAGCAATAGGCAAACCTTTCCCTGCTAGTGTTTATTGGCTAATTAAATAATTAGGCCTCCAGGGTACATATAAAACAGGGAGTAGATGGTAGGTAGGAAAGATGCCAGAGGATGGTACTTGACAGGGTTTGATGAAGCCATGAAAATGTTGGTAGAGGCTTGTCCTACAATTCACTATGTAAACTATAACAATTCACTGTGTACACTATACCACATTTGGAAGCACAATGTCTTACACCTTTGCCAGCTACGTTACAACTCTAATAATGAGACATTAAAGGTGTTTATTGTTGGCTATGATATAAAAGAACAGTAAATTCACTGACAGTTAAGATTTTCTTTTTGTGGTAATACAGAAAAATTTTTTATGTTCATTTGCTTTCTCTTTCTAGTTTTATCATATCTAGAATGTTTCTGGTCGAATGAAATTGAACACACATTTCCCTGAAAAACCTATTGTTTATCTGAGTGTCTTTCAGAACACACACAATAACTGAGCATATCACATCCTAAGGGCGATACACTTAAAGGTGTAAAGTGAGTTAAAAAAGACTTTCCTATCTGCTTATTCCTCCTACGTACTTGTATTTATGATTATAAACAACTGTCTATGCTGTGATCCATTCAGATTTGTATTTAGTAGTTTGTAAGGATAAAGGGGGCCATTCTGATAATCCGTGATGCATTTTGTAGACCGTAAGATTTCAGCCAACAATCATAATATTTGTCTTAAAAGCTGTGGCTGATCTCTTGAATCATTTTAGAAAGACAGTCAATCTGAAAACAGGAACTGATGCATAATCCAATACAATGCTGGGAAGTTACTGTAATATTTCCTTTTCTTTATTGTTAAAGGTTTATATCTTATTTCTCAATTTATTTTCCTTTCCTTCAGCTGAGCCTAGATGAACTGTCAACTAAAAAGCTTTTCCTTCTCATGTAGACCCTATTTATATGCCAAAGCACTTCAGACTCTTTCTTTCAAGTAATAATTTAAAATAGGTAATTTCTAAAGGTTACAACTCAAAGGAATTGTTTGAGAAATGCTAGTGATTTGTAAATGGTATTCTAGTTCAGCTGAGAGACCAAATCCAAGCAGGATCCTGAACTGAATATGGGGAAGTGTCATAGCTTGGTTATTAGTTTTACCTTTAAGGCTTTTAGACTTTATAAAACAAATTGAAATCCGTTACGCTCCACATGCATGTGAAATATATATATATTTTTTTCTGTATAGGCTATGGCAAATATGTTTTGCATTTAGACTCCAAGAAAAGATTTTTTTCTCTCTCCAGTAGTAGAACAGCTAAGTTATGATGGTATGAATGTGCAAGACACTTGAGACATACTGCATTATATATATGTGCAATAATATTGCATATATTACTGTGTTTCCCTCTTCATGGCCTCTTAATAAAGAATTTTTTCCCCTTTCCTTTTCATTTTGCTAGGTCATAGGAAGATGATTTTTTTCTGTGTGGGGCTTTTGGAAGGAGGGATTGGAAGGTTTTGTTTTGTTGTTCGAAGTACAACTTCAGAATATTTATTTCTTCACATCAGCCTATCAATGTGTGTAGAAAATACTGCATCTTTACATACGCTGACTTGAAGGTTTTCAACTCTTATAGCTATTTTAGATTGGGTTTTGTGTCTTGACTTTCTTCTGAGATTACAATTTAAGTTTAAACACATTCAATGGCTATTTGACTGAATTGTAAACATGGGAAAAAATGAAGATGAGTTGGAGTCTTGAGTTTACGTAAATCATGCTTAGACATAATTTAAAAACATTGGCTTAGTAAGAACCCAAGGACATCTGTAGTAGAAAAAATGTGTTGGTGATTGTAACTCCTTTCACTGGCTTTCTGGAGTAACATTTTGTGGTAACAACTACCTATAGATGGCACCAAGAGTAAATATTACAGGAGCTCCACAGGAAAAGTCCTAGCTTTAGAATCCAGCATGTTTGTGATTGTATAGAAGCAGTACTCAATGACTTTCTGAATATTTTTATGATGTTACAGTATTTTTAGTAATTTTTATTGGAAGTAATTGAAATCCTTCATCTCACCTCAGCTGAAGATAGAAATCAGGTACTGGATTTAGGAGATACTTGGCTTAAACGGCCTTTGGCTTAGTTTTTGTCTTTCTAGCCTGTTGGTCTTTTGACAGTTCTAGAGAGGGTACCTTCTCCCAGCAGCAAGCAACATCTCAAGGCTCTCAACTCCTCTCTGTAAGCAGCTGCAGAAGATGAAGGGTTATAACATTGGCCCAGATGACCTTCCTTTCCCCCAGCTGCATCCTGGTTCTCCTGGCATGGTAGCAAAACTTTTCTGTGGGAAAACAAAGGGGTGCTGATTTACGTCAGGGATGGTCCTGGCACTGTAATGTTTCTCTATGGCTCTCCTACGCCCACTCCATGCAGTGAAATGCTCTGAGATGTGCTGGAAAACAGCATCAGCCTTTGTGGCAGCGTGGCCCTTGGTATCTGTGATTAGTACATGCATCACTATACTTTGCTGTCAGTCTTCTTGTCTAGATTGGCTCAGTATCCCCAGTTTTAAAGCTTGCAATGCCAACTGGAAGCATCAACATTATTAATGTTATGTTACTTTCCATCTTCAGCTCCAAATGAAATAGCCAAGCAAAAAACCTGTCAGTAGAAAGTGCACAAAGGAGTCTGTCCCAGCATTATTCACCTTCCTAAGTCAAAGTAACATGACACTACATTCCATGTAAAGAGAGGTCAAGCTGAGCCTAGAGCAGCACTCTGGAGATTAGTAGACAGGTAGAAAACCTGTATTACAAGTTTTCCTGTTAACTGGTACCTGTTTGAATTTTTAAATTTATCTTGAAATGTTATGAAATAAGCGGCACAATACGACAGTACAAAAATGAAGGGATGAAAAAATGTTATAAGACTGAAATATTTTGCACAATGTTGTTGGAAACTGTCGTAAAACTGAAAAGATCTGCTTGATATTCTTAAAGTAATTTTTCAGCTATCCTTCTTCTAAAAGGTGTGACTGAAGTAATTTTTCCGTTGCAAATGTTACTATGACTAACCTGTGTGTAGCACAGTGCTAAGTGAATGATGCAAGAGGTACATAATAATGAAATTACATTCCTCTGTTTTTTTTTTCCCCCAGAGGGTTAATAACGGTTTTGGTGTGATGTGAGCTGGTAACGGCAAGAGGCCGCAATTCAGCATGGGAATTATCATTGCTTCACTCATTGTTACGAAAATGCATTTTACTCCATCGACATCAGGAGAATTTAGAAGTACAAGCTTGTAAGGATAATTCAAGAACTTAGATTTTTGCAGTTTCCTTAGTCCTTCACTGCAACCTCAGCCTTTACGTTCTTTCATTACTTGAACAGAAAACATTGTGCGAAACATGTACCATGGTGAATGACCATGTGCCAAAGCCCTGGTACCTGGAGCTCACCATCTCAGATAAGCAGATATGTGTGTATAGATTGCACACTGGAGGTTCAGAAAGCCTCTGAAATGAAAAAGAGATCAAGGCTGAGGTACAAATACTGAAACTGATTCTGTGCATGGCAAATTTTTGACATTGCTTGTCTACTGTAGTTTTTCCAAGCACTTCATCTCTTCTAGCAGCGTTGATCCTGCGGCTATGGAGAATCTCTATTTTACTGTTTGTTTTTGAGAAAGTGAGAGATCACTCATAGCTGTTGAGGTCAGGCGATGAGAAGGAAAGGAGGGAAGAAAAGAAAGCTTCCTTTTTTCAGGAAGTATTGCCTTCAGAGTACTGATGATGGCTTGAATACTGTTTTCATCACAGATAAACTTTCTTGCTATTCATCTCACATGATTCGACTTGAAGCAACAAGTTTTTCTATGCAAGGGATAGATACACAATTGGTTTTAAATTCCTTTCCATTCTCCTCTCTGAGACTAAGTCTAACTATCTGTCATTGGGGGCTTTAATACTCTAGGAAAGCTTTGTGCCTTTACCAAACAGCAGATTTTCTAGTTAGTCTTAAAAACCTTCAATAATGCAGGGCATGGCAGTGCCATTTTAGCTGAGTGCTGATGTAAAACCTTAAATACATAAGACTATTGCAGTGCTAAAGCCAAGTAACTTTGTTTTAAGAATTAAATCACATGCAGCCTGACGTGACACGTGCCATACTCCTTTGTATCTCAGCCATTTTGCAAATAATAAATGTACTGTGCCATAATTATTTTATAGTGTTTAACTAAGTTGAAAACTTAGTCTGCTACTTTAATGGTATTATTGCCTTTATTTTTCTTAAATGACATTTTATAATTTCATTCCAAATGTCTTCTCATTGAAAGAATGAAGGTTTTAATTGTTCTAATGTAACTGTAAGGGGATGTGTAACTTTTTTCTAGCCGTGATATTTAACTGTTAAACAGTACAGATAAGTGTAACTGGCACTAATAATATCAACTGGAGAACAGAAAAGCTGAAACTGTATATTAACTTCCTAGTACCTATAGTAGGTATTGGCACTGTGGACATTTTGTGATTGGAAAGTAAAGAATTATTTCGGATAACAGAGCAAAAAGTGAATTCTCCTTATCTTCTATACAGCAGTTAGTCCTAACTTCTCTCATACCTCAATAATCTTCCATAAAGTACTATAAGTTGCATCTATTTTTCACATATTTAGTTATAAATATATAAAATAATGGTAGAATTGAAAGGAATTGTCATAGTTTAGAGTCATACTTTAAAATTTCTTGTGTATATTCCATGTATTCCTTTAAATTATGCTTCATACTGATACACAGTTCTCATTATTGTTCCTTTTATCTTTATATAATCTGAAATTTTTATATTCCAGTATTTTCTTTAGCTCAGAAGTGCAACTCTTGGCTCTTTCACTTTTCAACAGAGTAGTATTAATTTTTTAATATATAGGGATGGTCTGGACATCCTGAACAACTGATATCTGGTAAAGAAGGTGCTGCAAATAACTATGCTTGAGGCCATTACACATGGGGAAAGAGATAATCCATCTAGTCCTAGAGCGTATCAGGAAGCTGTCTGATCAGTGCAGCGGCTTGCAGGGTTTCCTCATTTTCCACAGCTTTGGGGGAGGCACCGGCTCAGGTTTTACCTCCCTGCTGATGGAGCGCCTCTCAGTTGACTATGGGAAGAAATGCAAGTTGGAGTTTGCCATCTACCCAACACCCCAGGTCTCGACAGCCGTTGTTGAGCTGTACAACTCCATCCTGACCACCCACACCACGCTGGAGCATTCCGATTGTGCCTTTATGGTGGACAATAAGGCCATCTATGACATTTGCCGCAGGAATCTGGACATTGAACGCCCGACCTACACCAATCTCAATCGCTGCATTGGGCAGATGGTCTCTTCCATTACTGCTTCCCTCAGGTTCGATGGTGCCTTAAACGTGGATCTTACGGAATCCCATTTCTAAAGTGTATTTTTTCAGAAAAGAATCAGTGTATTTTGATCCGTATTTTATGTATTTTGATATATTTTATCCGTCAGATAAATACTACTCATACATTTTCTATAAATCTGCAATTCTGTGCATATTATAAGGCCATGTAATACCAAATTTTAAACAGAGCTCCTTACTGACACTTAATTGCTCGATATGGCCAGCATCTACTTTATGAGTTTAATCATAGTAAGTTTATAAAAGTAAAAATATCTTCACATTGAGGAAAAATATGACTTGTCTTACATGTAGCACACGATATTTTCTTGGATTTTTCTTTGTTTTGGATAATTGACTTAGCTAAATATCTTTTTTTGGTGTTAAAAAAAGAAATTACAAAGGTATTTGGGGCTTCTTTCACCATTGATAAAGCAGTAGTATGGGCCTCAAACAAGAATTCTTTGAATGTTCTATGCTGTAGCAATTCTTCCTTAATCAGGTGCTCAGTAGTGTGGTTGTTTGTTTTGGGGCTTTTTTTTTTAATGCAGAATCCAAATGGAAAAATTACCTGGTGTTTTTAGGTGCAATAGAATTGAATAGATTTGTGAAATAGTTATCTTAATTAAAAAGAAAAAAAATATTGTGCAGTAGCTCTCTAGTCTTCCATATGAACTTTATATGATTTTAGATTTAAGACAAGGAAAAGCGTAGTTGCCCTTACTTTAGCATGCATGAAAATAATTAGAAGGTCACTCTGATAGAAACAACAAAAGCTGTGAGAGACAGGGGAAAGAAACTGGAAAAGGCAGAATAGGAAAAATAGCTTCAAAATGCTAGGTTGCAGGGTCAGGAAAAATGCTTTCTGCAGCTAGCCTTATGTTCAGTGCTAAATGCTGCTTACCTCTTTACCCACCTCTTTGGTTCATTAACAGTGCCAGCTGTCATCAAGAGACAAAAAACCCAGGAAGGTCCTTGCCCTCTCTGTGTGACTGAGATCTATTCATTCGTCGTCGTCCTGTTCAGTGAAAGACTACCCACAAGCAAGTCAACAGGCACACCTCCACGAGCACTTGCTCGTGATTTCCTGCAGTGACGCTTACCAGACTGTGGGAGCTGGGGAAAGAACCTCGCTGGGCTCTATGCTCACCTTACTCACTGCTTCCCATTATGTTCCCACAGGCAAATTAATTTTGTTTTAGGCTTATGAAGTTATGGAAATTAATCTCCAGACTGACTTTATTCCAGTGCTTCCTGCTAACAATTGGCAAAAGACTTCTGTTTTAATGGAACCTTTCCTCATTTTCTCATTGTCTTGGGTAATATGAAGGAGCAGAAATGTGGATGTGATTATCAATTACGCTTGTCACTTATTTACATCTGCTTGCAATTCTAGATACATGAGAACTCTGCTTAATGAGAAGAATCTTTTCATTAAAAATCCACAATTTTTTGGTAATTCTTTTGGAACATCTTAATGCAGTCTCTAAGGATGTGGAATTTTGAGGAGGTTGTCATGTATTACCTGCTAGAAAGCTGTACTACCTACAGCTATAAGCAGTATAATATTGTGGAAGGTCTAAGATGGATTGATCTCTAGGTATCCTTTGCATAAAGATTTCTTTTCAAGTACAGAAAACATAATTTAAACTAATGTAATACTTTCTGCTCATATATTTACTCCTGGGATGCTTCTGTCAGCTGTGTGTTCATACCAGTATTGCGTAAACATTTACCTGTTTCAGACCTTTCAAAATGTGCAATTCTAACTTCTTTCCATGATAATTTATTCTGAACTTAAGCATTTGTTTGCATTGATTTTTAATGTTAAAATAAGTGAGGGTCAAGTCACATACTGTCTTAAGGCACATGGGTATTAAAATCAGTTCTTTTGTTCTTCAAAACAGCTCCAGCTGATGTACATGGGATGTGCCTGTATTCGAGTGAGAGCAGAATGGCTCTCCCTAGGTCATGGGGAACGCAATCCAGTCCATAAGTGGAAGAAAACCAACATGTGCCAGTTTAGGGGTTTTTTTTAGTTCAGATATGAGCAGTAGTCATCTCCATCATGAAGGAAATGTAAAAGTCATTTCCTCATATATGCAGAACATGTCTCATGATTCTTTTAGATATAATTGCTTTTCTTCGTGCAGCAAGCCCCTGTTTTCTGCCACACCCTCAGTCGTAGTGTCTATAACTGCCTAGTTGAGACAAATTCTGCCATTAGCAAAGGGTGAAAGGCAGCTTCATTTGTAGTAATTAGGCCCTATTAACCATTTCGTGAATGCACCTAAAAGCCAACCCTTTTTCTTTGGAAGCCAAGGGAAGGAGATAAGTATTCCCTGAGATATGGCTGTTGTCAGGCATTTTAAAGATGCTTCAAGAGGCATGAGTTAGGCAAGGTTTTAGCCATTTTTATGAATGTAGACAGCTAGAAAACTTTCTCATTGAGTGAGACATCCTGGGAAATGTGTTGCTACCTTTCCTTGCCCACTGTCAGCAGGTAATTGGAACGTAGGTCAGTTTGAGCTCATATGTGAGTCAACATAATGTAACTTTGCATCTTCCTGTTCATAATGTGATCTCAAATATCAAAATAAGTTCTTAGACTCAACAGTCTTTTTATCATTAGGTAGTTTCCGGTAATGTTTTCCACACAGTATGTCATCTTGGTTTACTGGTAGCTATGAGCATATCACATGAGTGCAGCTATTCAAAAAGCTTGGGAACAGATTTTGAATTTAACACTTGCAGACAAGGTGTAAAGGCTGACAGACAGCTCAGCATGGGTCAGGGCACAAGCAGAAACTCTTGCAAAATGTGTTGCCAAAAAAAGAAAGGAGACAATAAATTTGCACCTCTGCATGGGAAGAGGCAACAACCAAAATCTCTTGAAAGTTGTGAAAAGGGAGAAGAAAATAGCATGGTGGATCACACTGTGCACAGAAAAATAATTATCCACCAGATCAAAATTACTGATGGCTGGCTGGGCAGGTAAAGGTGAGGTGAAGGCCATTGTAGACAACAATAATTATTGTCACCTCTCAGAAATGAAGGAGATGCTGTAGGTCTGCATCCCGCTTGGGGAGGACACTGCCCCACTCATGCTGTGGGCATCATCTACCTCATCCCTATGCAGCCCCAGGACTCCTGCTCCCTAATCATTGCTGGGGCCAGCACTAGTGCCCCAGGCAGAGCTGAATGGAGCCCCATGGACAGGGGTGTGGGTGTGAGTCTCTCATGAGCACTGAAGGTCTGACACTGCAGCCTTGGTGTTGCATGGGAACTGGTAGGTCTGGCTTCTAGGCTAACCTGAGGTAGTTGGGTGTTTTGGGGGCTAATTGCCCTGTGCCATATTTTGAAGTGTAAAGAGGCAATTAGAAAGGAAGTTGGATTAAAAAAAAAATACACTACTGCTGTTCATGTTTACTATGCCGTAAACAACGAACTGCAGAGTTTCCCATAGTGTGGTCAGAAAGGGCAGTAGGTGTTTTTTCTCCCCTAAATATTGTTCGGCTTGTTTGAGGGACAGGCAGAGAGGTAACAAACCAGCAGAGAGAATAGTGTGCTTGCAGAGGGTTGCTAGGTTTTTTGCCTTGTTCCTTAAAGGACTGGACTTGGCCTAAAGAGATGGAAGTGGAAAAAGTGAAAGGGAAGAAAAAGGTAAAGGGAGAGGTTGAGGAGAGAGAAAGAAAAAGATGGAGCTGCAGAATGAAGAGACACTGTGGAAAGGATGTTATCTAAACGTAGCATTGGTAACTAATTAAAGTAAATACGTGATTGACTGGAGAAGGTTAGCAGAACTTTAAGTTACTTAATTCATCTGTTAGTCACTGACCACGTTGCTTTCTTTCAGACATGCGTAATGGTGTTTCTGTCTTTCTTTTTTTCCCCAGCAAATTATTTTAAAAAAATGTTCTACAGAGAACTCAAGGCCATGAGTATTTGCTCTGATAGTGAGCATACTTCTGTTCTACAAAATCATTATATTCTAAATAAAATTAATGAAACAGGTGCACTGTGTGCATTTTGGACAAGAAAAAACACGAACCACCCGTATCTTTATCTGATTAAAAGCCTGAGCTAAAATATCCATAGCTAAGAAGTCATGATTGTCCCAAAGAATTCTCTGAAATAGATTTGTTTTGACCTGATATGACTGCTGTGGTGAGTGAAGGTTAACGTGCCTGTTATCTCAACAGGAGTGGTGAGTGTAGTCATGACCGAGGGCCTCTCGTTAGTATCGGTGGTTCCAGTACCTTTCTGATTGCTCCCTGATTTTATCTGTTCTTCTTTTCTCCCTCAGCCCCCGCAGGTCCTTCTGATCAGGTTAACGTGTTTTCATTTGTGGTAATCATTCATCAATTTATTCTTAGAACTTCCACAGCCAATACAGAAATCCATTAACTCTACATAACAGGTTAATCTCAACTACTAATTACTCATTAATCTTGCTGGAAATACAAATTTTCTTCATCCCATTGCCAAGTCACAAGCTTGAGAAAAAAGTGAAGTATTTAATCTGTTTTGTAAAGTTTGTTAATAACAAATTCTGGCTGACAGATTGAAAAATTGAGTCCAGTGTGTTGGGGTACATTCAGTTTAATAAGTGATTAACTATATGCCAAGCTGTCAAAGAAATTTTGCTTGAAAAAAGAGAAGTTGTTAACTTATGTGTGTGCCCAATATTTCATAATGTCCATTTTAAATATACATGAAAAAAAATCAGCAGCGTATAGACATTTTCAAAAATTGGAGTTCTGAGATTATCAAAGAGAAGCCTGAAACTGCTTTTTCACTCCCTCACACCCTCCTTCAAGTTTCCCCCACCCATATCTTTGACTTTCAAAACACTTTTATTTTCCCTCTCAAATTTTAGTTACATATGCTTGCTAATTGAATTGAACACAGATTTTGGCTTTCCTAAAGAGCTCCCCCTTATTCTTGCCCTCCCATCAAACCACTGCTGCATCCTGGGAAAGACTGTTTTCCAGCGCAGGCAGTTTTGATGACACAGGTAGATGATAGCCCAGGATGATTTAGAAGTCCCACTCTTGATGAATAGTTCAACCTATTTTATGGCTATTTGCTTAATATCCCATTTTTGCAGTGGTGGTAAAATGTCTGACAAAAAGTCAAATTGACTGCACAGCTTCTCTCTGTTGAATTTCTCTGCTGCTTCCTGGTGCTCCTCTCAGTATATCATAGAATCACAGAATGCTTTGGGTTGGAAGGGAGTTTCAAAGGTCATCTAGTCCAACCGCCCTGCAGCAAATGGGGACATCTTCAACTAGAGCAGGTTATTTAGAGCCCCGTCCAACCTGACGTGGAATGTTTCCAGGGCTGTGGCTTCTACCACCTCTCTGGGCAACCTGTTCCAATGTCTCACCACCCTCATCATCAAAAAAAAAATTTCTTCGTCTAGGCTAAATCTCCCCTCTTTTAGTTTAAAACTATTACCCCTTGTGCTGTTACAACAGGCCTTGCTAAAAAAGACTGTCCCCATTTTTCTTATAAGCCCCCTTTATGTGGTGGAAGGCAGCAATAAGGTGTCCCCAGAGCCTTCTCTTCTCCAGGATGAACAACCCCAACTGCTTCAGCCTTTCCTCACAGCAGAGGTGTTCCATTCCTCTGATAATTTTTGTGGCCCTCCTCTGGACTGCTCCAACAAGTCCATGTCTTTGCTGTGCTCAGGACTACAGTGCTAGACGCAGTACTCCAGGTGCGGTCTCACCAGAGTGGAGTAGAGGGAGAGGATCACCTCCTTTAACCTGCTGGCCATGCTTCTTTTGATGCAGCCTGGGATACAGTTGGCTTTCTGGGCTGTGAGCACATGTTGGTGGCTCATGTCCAGCCTTTCCTCCACCAGTACCCCCAAGCCCTTCACTGCAGGGCTGTTCTCAATCACATCATTTTCCAGCCAGGTACTGGTACCAGGGAGTGCCCTGACTCAGGTGCAGGACCTTGGACTTGGTCTTGTTGAATCTCATTAGGTTCCCATGGGCTGACTTCTTCAGCTTATCCTGACTGATTTTCTTAATACAAAAGCTGATGCAAAAAGTGTTTTCTAATGAAAAGCATGTTTGTCAATATTATCCACTCCCTGTATGGATTTGTTATGTTTTTATTTTGATTACTAGCTCTTGACCTGTTTGTATTCTGTTTTGCTTGAAAACCCAGATCTTTGTTCTCCATTCAAAATACTATATTTCCTCTCATCTTCTATAACACCCCATGCTCTTCTGTAAAATGCATAATTTCCTTTTCAAGATCTTTTTGGGTGCAGATAGCAGCCTCATGTCACCAGCCCTGTAGAGTATTTTTATATTCAGAAAGAGAAGAAAAATAACCTGTTCTGAGCAGCAAGTCATTATTCCTGGTCAGAACTTCCAGATAAAAGGATATATTTCTTCTTTGCCTCGTGACACAAAGTCAGACTTAAAAAACCCTTCTACTTGCCCAAAGTGACTTGAAGGCTGAAGAAGTGACACTATATAAGACTGTGTATGACACACAGTGCTGCTGTGTGCTTGTTCTGGAGATTCAAAGTACCCCTTTGGTGCTTGAACTCTCTTTTTGTTTGATAGAAAACCCATCATAACGTTTGACTATTACAAAGTTTCAGCATTGCAGATGTTGAACCTTACCTGACGTTTGTATGCATCATACAAGATGTAGCAAGTGAAACTGGCTTGTAGACATTGTTCTGTATTGTGGTGATGAATTATTTCTGTCACTGATCACCACACCAGCAATGGAGTACACAGCTGTAATAATATATCTTCACCATTCCGTTTGCTAGTCCCAATATTGATTTAATTTTTTTCTGATATACCATTTTTCTCCCTTAAACTTACTTTGCTATTAAAGAAAGCAACTTTTGAGGTTTCCATTATTTGAAGAATAATTTTTAACTAAAATATCCTCTATCTGAAGGGAAAATAGCACACATCAGCCAGTCCTCTTAAGCTTTTATATAACTGAGCATATCCTCTCGTTAGTTTGGTTTTCCTGGTTTTCCGTGGTTCTGTATTGCCAGTGTGACAGGCAAGCTGTTGGGGCGAGAGGTAGTATCAACACACTTGTGACAGAAGGCCCTGCCCTCCTTTCAGTCCTTACTGTTGTGCAAATTACTGGTCTCATAGCACAGCAGATCCAACAATGGGGTTTCCTCTGCTAATGCTAAAGACCATTCCTCATGTGGGTACCAAGCACCTCTTCAGCAGTTCTTCAGCATAATATTGCTAATTAGGAAGAAACAACTATGACACAATGTTTCTTTTTCTATTCCTCTAATATTCTGACATGTAATAGCATTATGTGTCAGAAGGATGTGAAGTGAGATATCGAACTCTGAATTGGTATGGATGATCAAATTGTGGTTGATCAGAAAATCTTTACTAGTAACTTTTTGATGTGAAAGGGAAGTGATTTGGTGGTCTTCCTTCTTATTCTAATACATTGTATTCAGCATTGCTGGGCACCTAATGGATTTTTCTGATGCAGTCAACAGGCAACTGATTTATTCTGGAAGATTTAACCAGCACTCATGCCTATCAATGCACCAGTTTTCTTGTGATTTAACTACAGCAGTTCAAGATGAAATATTGTTAATAAATTACAGATGGCAAAACAGTCTCTTTTGTGTTTATAGCAATACAGCTATAAATGCACATAGGTTGTAGAAATAGAATATCCCTTTGGGGGTAATTTCTCCAGGTTCTCCTATTTTCACTGCATATGTCAACAACCAAGACTTGAAAACAAGAAGGGAAAAAAATTTCCCCAGTGTCATGGCTTCTGTGCCCTCTTTTCATGCTTGCATTAAAGCTTTTAAATAGCGCAGAGTGCTAAATAGTACAGAACAGCATCGGCCATTGAGCTTTGCCTATGAGAGGCAGGTGGCATGGGCTTCTGGAGATTAAGTTTGTCCGTCAGGCCTTGTGGTTCTGATGGTGACTAAATAAAAACAGAAGAAAATCTGCAGATTACACTGTTTGGAGTAGCCTACTTCTTTTTTTGCCTTTTTTTTTTTTTTTTAACCATCCCACCTCTCTTTCTTTACCACAGTGCTCAGAGCAGCTTTCTGTATCAAGGTTCTGCAGAGACCGGTCCATGTTCTTTCCCTGGGGAGAGAATAATCTGGGATTATTTTCAGTGTGCCTGTTTAGGTACAGTTTCCACTGACATTAGGAGAATTTATCCAAGATAGATTTGTTTATATTTCTTAGTATTTATAGGGAAGATGAGAAGGCGAGTGCATGAATGGTACCTTTTGGGCAGGGAAAACGGAAAGTGGGAGTTATAAAAACTTAATTCTAACTTCAGATAGGAAAGGAAAACAGGAGATCCAAGTCCCCAAGGCTGGTGTGGCAAAATATAATCCCATTTACTTTCTGTTAATGCTTCAAAATATGGACAGCAGCAGAAATGACTACTCTGTACGATCTAAGAATCATGGTAGACAGAAAGCAGGTGGCAGCCAAGTCAGTTACCAAGAATAAAGCTACAACCGTATGTGCAATATGAAGTGATTCTAGCATCTGCACATTTACCAGTCTACCCATAGCTCTGTCATTGTCGAACACCTGCGGGTTTCATTGTGGCAGGTGCTTGCCATTTCCACTATGTCTAACCCTCCTTTAAGGGTTTGCTGGTCATTTCCATCAGTATGAGATGTATTTATGAACCCCACAGAAGTGGCTGCTTGTCAGTCTAGGAATGATAAAACATATTGCCTCCAGACTACCAATTCCAAAAATGATGGTGGCTGAAGGTACTAGGGGAAGTGTTTTCATATTGCAAACAGACACATTAGTACACCTATCTCATAGCAAAATTGTAAGATTTTGCTTATAGAACAATCAGCACAAAAAAAGACATAGGAAAGAATTCTGAAGCACAGGCTTGAGCACAGAACGAAAACAGCTGAAAGGAGAAAAGCTGTTACGTGGATAAATGTCAGTTTTCTGCAAAAGGCAAAATCCTTTTTTTCTCAGGATTCACCCATATTTCCCATGTTTGACTTTATCATACTGCCCCAGCAGATCATACTTCCAGATTTGATAGTTGTGAAAGATAGCCTTACTTTTAAAATAGAAAACATGACATACAGTTAGTTAAACAATCGGCGAACTACTTACAATGAACTGTTTAAATTGCAAACGTTAGTTTTCAAAAAATTTCCGAATAATGTATCCAGAAAATCTTTTTGTCACTTGGAGAAACCACCACTAACCCAATTAGTTGGGATTTAAGTACAGTGCTTAGCTCCCCATGGTAATTCTAGTTGACCTAAATCTGTTCCTACTGGAATCAGAGTGAATTTTACTTTAGGTATCCAGGATGTCATGCTAGTGCCCAAGCCTTCTCAGACTGTTTTCTTTTCTACTGTCTGACTTAAAAGTAGCTCATATGCTGCACAAATCTTGCTGGTTGTTGAAGAACTTTCAGGAATACTTACAAAGCTGTACAAAATGGTAGGAAATGCCTCGCTGTCTCTTTTAACAAGGTTGGTTAGCAAATCTTGCAGTGCTTAGGCGTGTTCTCTTCTTTCTTCATGTTACTGAATTGGTTATTCCCAC
The DNA here is from genome assembly GCF_000710305.1 of Buceros rhinoceros silvestris. NCBI lineage: Eukaryota > Metazoa > Chordata > Aves > Bucerotiformes > Bucerotidae > Buceros > Buceros rhinoceros. The sequence goes on along the minus strand of NW_010391312.1, from coordinate 3,640 downwards.
AGGTAGTAAAACAGAGAAAGTCTTAAGGACTCTGTGGCCTGTAATATTAAAAGTAGAATTCTGCTATTCATTAGTGTTACGTAAATACAAAGAGCAAAGTTTGGTGTAAATAAGTGCTATCTACTACTGTCTATTCAGACCCTGAGAAAGGCTTTCTTCATTCATTATGCAAGAACAAGATTCCCTGATTGCACTATTTGCCTGAGCTGAGTATGTCATGGAAGAAAAATTGTAGGGATCTGCAGAGCCACCAGGCACAGTATCACACAGCACCCTTCCTTGTTCTTAGAGTGGTCTTCTCCGAGGAGTTACCAAATCAAGAGGGAAACATGAGTGAAACAAAGTAAGAGATTGTGATACAGGCCTGAGCTTTTGAAAAATATCTGAGGTTTTGCAATACTTGCAGTGCTTTTTCACAGTAACTTTAATGTCACAAACCAGAAAATGTTAGTAGAGAAAAATCTGGAGTAATCTCTGTACGTGTATGCATAGATTGTCAAGCAGAGGAACAGGTAAATGTGTCCTAGGAAGGGCTTAATAGACAAAACCCCACTACACCCCATATAGAAACCACTACCAAATTAATACAGTAAATATTTGTGTGACTTTAAATAATCTTACTTCTTCCTTGTACAGCAGTTTGTCCTGTGCATGCATCCCGTTGCCTCACTAGACACATTAGGAGAACACAAGCTAACCCTTAACCCTGGCTGTAGTATGGCTGCCTTGAAACGTTTACAGATTTCTCTCTTCTGAAAAACATAGACTTGAGTATGGATGTTTTTCATTCAGATTATTATGAATCCATCTAGTTGCTACACTCTTGATGTTTGGAGATGTTTTAAATGATTCTTGAAGAACCAGCGTGAAAAGGGTGGGAATGTGCATTTGTGTATACTGAAGTGAGGTGCTGGACGTTAGCACAAACCCACTGAATTGTGGTTCAGAGATAGCCATTCATGTGCTGCATAAGCAGTAGAAGAATCCTGCACCCACCAGCCTTTCTCAGTATGCCAACTTTTCCTTCAATAGTACTGGAAAGCCTGAAATATGTTATAGGATTTTCTTCTACTTCTCCCTGTCCAAACAACGTTTGCACAGCTTCAGCATACAAGAAGTCAAACATCAGCAGTGCACTTAAGGATTTGATCAATTTTAAGTGTATAGGAATTTTTGTGTTTCAGAAGAAATACATACTCTAACGATGGAGTGGGTATGTGGGTTTGGAATGAAAATATTTTTCTTCCAGTTTATCAATTGGTTTTATGAGGTAAGATCCCTTTGTATAAAGACAGCAATCTGTACACGTGTCAAGTTCTTGAACACCACTTTCGTGAATATGTAGCAATACATTTTAATACCAATCATTGGTCCTGGCAGTGAGAGTGAAATCCCTTTGAACTGTACTGTTAGGTTAGATTTCTCTATTCTGTATAGAGCAGAATTGCGTGTGTGTTGTGTTCTGCTGCAATAGATGCAATACCTTTATAGCACCTGTTGCCTGATTTTTTTTCAGCAAGCATTCCTGAGATGGTGACGCGTATTAGCATATTGGGATGAAACAGGGTGCCTGTTCACAATATTTTGGTGAAAGGGAACATGCTCAGAACTGCTTTGTAATTAATTACCCCTTGGAGATACGATTTTATGTGGAGTAGATTTTCCTCTATTAAATTGCCATGTATTTGTGACCTTTAATTTGTCATAAACAGTCTTCTTTTCTATATCCTAGGCAGCAATGTAGAACAACAAGAAATTGTTGCATTGCTCTCCTTAAATGACACTTACAGCTTGGCAGAGGTACGAGTGAGTAGGTTTGCCATTCAGGAGCTAAGATAAAGGGCTTTACAACATAATTTTCCATCCATTGCCCCAAGCAACATTTTACCTCCTTCAAGTTTTAGAAATACAGTTCACTGTTGGGTTTTTCCCTTCCAAAAGTTTCTGGGAGAAGTAGCCAATTGCATCCTTTATTATTATTATTAGTAGTAGTAATAATAATACTACTACTATTATTATTGCATTGGCCTCAGCAGGTGTTTAAAATAAGTTTCTAATGCTAAACCTCTGAACCTGTTCAGCTACAGTCTGTTTTTTCTCTCTGTACCCTTTTGTGGGGAAGTTGAGGGCAATCCCTGTACTTACTCTGCCCAAGGGAGCGTGGAGAAACCCAGGGAAGGTCGGTAGAAGCCGAGTCAGCATTTTTTTCCCTTCAGACCCAGAAATGTCACTTGTTCTTCCTCAATGCTTATACTGTGTCCTGTCAAATCAAGCAAAACTGTCCTCAGCTTCACTGTGACATTTCGAGAGGAGGCTACGGAATTGTCCACTGGAATTTTATGACTCCCAATCAGTAATGGCAGATACTACTGGTAGTGGATGTTAGGATGTTGTGGCTCAGTAAGTTGTAAGTAGAAAGGAGCCACTTCTTTAAGATCTGCATTGAATAAGGAGTTTAAATAAAAGGCTAAAACACAAGCCTATAGTCCAATCCTTTAGCCTTTTTACCTAGATGTTGGCAGGAAATCGTGAAGGCTGTGTGCTATGACATTTTTAAAAAATTAAGATGGGTATAATAATCTCATTTATCTTCATTAAAAACATCAGGAAGGGAAGGGCTCATTTTGGAGTCTAAACTGATAGTTAATTCACATGAAGTATTTGAATTTGAGGTGTGAAAGTGATGACTCTTTTTCCTGACCGGGTCTTTTTATACAAAATAATCAAACAGTTGGTTTCCCACTCTGTTCAGATCACAAAGGTGTTGACCTACTGAAATGGGCGGAATGGATAAGGCACTTTAGCAAGAAATTCTCAGAAGCATATTAAGTCTTATTGACTTCAGCAGAATAATTGTATTACTTACACATTTGCACTGTGCCAAAGAACAGTAGTAATCTTTGACAGGCATAATTACGTCTACGGGGGTCTTGCACGGGGCTGTAGCAGCTTGTCACAAATACTGCTTGAGCCTCATTTCCACCTTTGGCATCCCGATCCCTGACCTGAGACCCCTCAGACTTCAGGGTGTACAAACAGTCTTGCTGTGTTCAGCGGGAGTAATCCTGTACGTGACGTTGTCGCTACTAATGTGTGTTGGAGCCTTGTGGTTGTCCATGCTGGAGGCCAGGCCAGGCATTTAGCTTTTAACTTTGACGTTTGTCAGTATACACACACTTCTAAAAATTTGAATGTGCATTTTATTTTCTAGGTGCTTGTGTATTTGAGACAAAAGTTTCATAGGTTCAGGTCATTCAGTCTGCAAAGCAGAAGTTTGAAAGAAAAATAAAAAGACCTATGCCCCAACCCCCAGTGCTTTGTATTGTAAGCTACAGAATGTGGGTTTTAATTAATTCAGTAGAAGCTGTGCTAGGCTGAGGTTCTGCAGCAGCGTATAAGTGGACTCACACTCTCAAATAGAAAACTTAAATAAATATACGTGTTGTATGAAGATTGATCTGCACTCTGGAAAAACCCCAGTGCTGATGATCGGTGGCAGGGCCAGGGGCAGGGGCCAGCAGCATCTGCTCGGCTCTGTCCTTCTGCCAGTCAGGGCCGCATTCGAATTGCTGTGGTGGCTTCTGCTCGACAGGGGGTTCCCGGCCCCGTGTCGCCGAGGGGTGTTTCGCCGCCAGCCCAG
>NW_010391311.1:486-3830 GCF_000710305.1 Buceros rhinoceros silvestris | reverse complement strand
GCCTCGGCCAAACTGGTGACACCTTTTCTCAGGAAGCACAAGGTGTTACATCTCCTGTTGATCAAAATGACTTTTTTTTCAAATCCAGTAATTCTGCTGCCAAGTTTTTTATTCTCTGAACATATTTTTATTGTGCAGAGCATAAAGCAATACTTAGATTTCTTTGAATTACCTGGTATTATCATACCTGCCTCAAACAATTATCTAATTTACTCCATCAGTGCACTTATCTACAGATCATATTCTGTTACTGTTTCTTTCCCCTTGTCCTTAGTTTGCTCTCGTAAGAACAAGTGTACAGGAAATGTGTCTTCCTCTATCCATTTCCCCTTCCAATATTAGAAAAACACTACAGTGTACAAACAACAGCATATGGCCACAAAACACAAACAATTTTTTCTTTTGAAGGAAAGATAAATTTCTAATACTTACATCACTCTTTTCCTCTAAGTTATATAATTGCTCTGAATTTGCTTATTTTGCATCCAGGGCAAACTTTAATTAAAAATCTTTTAAGTTTCAATTCTTTCTTCCAATCAACCACATGTTTCAACATTAGATGTTATGACCACCATTCTCAGACAGCTTTGACCGAATTTAAACCAAACCACTCTTAATTCAAAGTGTTTGTCCTATGATTCCTAACCTCTACGTTCAGAGGTTCAAAAGATTTAACAAAACATCTGCTGTCACTACGAAGCTGCTATTCCAAAAATGTACACACAGATACCGGCAGCAGGCACTGCAGGTAAAAATGGCAGATTAACACACACGTCCCTTTTATTTTATTTTGTTCCATTTTAAAACAAGAAATCTATTTTTTTAACAAGTACTCAAGCCAAGAATCAAATACAACTTTCACTAACAAATTTGATTATTGCAACATAAGAATCTTTCACCTTTGCTTCAAAGTACTCCTCATGGAAAGAGTAAAAACATTCAATCCAATTGTGAAGGACAGTTACCTTCACCTTCACTTTGTCATCATTTACTATTAAGGGGAGGAAAAAGCAGTACTAATGTTTCTATGACCAGCACTAATACACTTTAATGGGACCTATCCTGAGAAAGCCAAATTAAACAAGGGAGCTTCCAACTCATGATCTCATTAAAATGTTTGTTGGCAGAAACGGTCAAGAGCTGGATCTGATACACAACACCATAGTCCCAAAAGGAAAAACATCTCGGGGCACCTGCTTTTCCTCTAGACAATGTCAGTCCTTCCAGCTAATCTGGTTAATGTGTAGCTATAAAGATTCCTATATTACTGCAAGTTGTAAGCATGTTCTTAGTTTACATACTATATATCAATAAATTTCACTTTTGTCATTACTAATAACCATAACATTGTTTTTAAAATTTTCCATCAAATTTAAAAGCCTTCCTAAAAGAAAATACAGAAAACTGAAGTACACAAATTAACCAAATCACAGTAATATTACATGCAAATGAATACTAGCGTTTGTTATCCACATACTTACTTGTGACCCATTTCATGGGCAATGGTAAAAGCGAGATTCAGACCATTGTCCTCTGCAATTATACATTTTCGTTTTTCACTGCACATTCCACTCAGATATGCTATACCTAGGAAACAAAACCACCACATCCAATTATTTTCTGTATAACCAACCGTATGTACTGTCACATTATTGACCCCAAACAGATATGAAACCTTATTTTGGTCAGAACCATGCAAACACATGAACAGGTATCTGGCAAAGGTTTACTTACTCGTAAGTCAGAACGATTGATTTTAGCACAAAATTGGATAAAAAATAGCGAAGAAATCGCAAGCAGTGGTAATATAAATTGATTAAATAGGTTGCAATGTGCAGAAAATGAATTCTTTAAAAGCATTGCTAGGTACCTTAATGCAATGTCATAGAACACATATATTCATATTAATAATAATGCAAAATGGAAATAGATGTCTACAACAATAGGACACAAATCTGATCAGGTACTTCCTCTGACAGTCAGGAGAGCAGAACTCCAAGCACAGAGCCATGCCCCTACATTATACTGCTAAATACCGATACAGTGCCCAGCACATAAATGATTTTAAAACTGTGTTATAATGTCAAGTGTCACAGCACAAGAATTTGTAGGGGATTGCAGGCTGATAAACACAGTCGTTGAAGAGGCTGTGATTCCTCTATTACATAATATCTAGTTTTCAAAAAAAAGAAGCCTGAATGGTAGTTTTTTAAGTTAAACTTCAGCTTCTGAAAAGTAGAATGTCTGTAGTTGTAAAAGCTTGAGGAACATGCAGCTTAATTTGGGTAATGGTAATTTTTTCAAGTCACAAATACATTTAGCAGGGACCTAGTGTCGTCACTCGTTTGAGATTTCAGAACAAGCAATCAAAACACCATTTCTAGTGTTTGGCCTTCTTCCCAGGAACATCCTTTCAAAGGAATGGTGCCCTCTGGATCAACATGTTTGCTGGATGTTCGCATGTAAAGGTCAAGTTTGAAATGTTTAACAGTGTTTGAAATTTAGGCATAATTAGCATTCTAAGTTAACAAGACAAAAGTCATTCTTCTTGCAATCAAAGTATTTGTTAGTCTGTGAGCACAATGCCTCATCCTCAACATGAAAATTCAAGTAGTAACCCCACGACTAGTCTGGCAGTGTCACTCTCAACAGAGCTGGCTGAAAATTTTTGGACAGAGAACTCATGTGACAAAAAATGTTGTTGAAGACTGAAAAAAAAATCACAAATTAGGCCAAATACTTCAACTTTTACTATTTATTTCCAAAGAAGGGAGAAAAAGTGCAGCATGGGTAAATGTAATTTGGGATATAAAAAAAGGCAAAACTTGTTCAAAGGGAAAAAACCTGAACTCCTTCAAATGACACCTCATGCTAAATGTAGGTATCATTTATATTAACGCTACTGAAAATAAGAAAAGTAAGAAATGCTCTGAAATGTAATGTTTTATTTCTAATGTTACGTTCCAGTGGCTGAAATAAAAATATTTCTAAAAATATTTTGTGCCTTGTAGTTCCACAATTACATGCCTTTTCTTTCAAGTTTTGATGACCAAACTGAAAAAGATAAAGCTGCTTTTAGGACTGTACCTCTAACGAGTAAAGCTGGTAACAATACCAAAAGCAGACATCAAGACCCTGACCAGCCAACACCAGGGAATTACAAAGAGCTAAATACTAAAATTTCTCTTGCCATTAGCAAAATCCAGTGCTGCATTTTGAAGTTTTGTGGCTGTTCCTAATACTATAATGAAAAATGTTCGGAATGCTGGTTTTGGCTGGGATAGAGTTAATTTTCTTCATACCAACTAATACGTGCTTTTGTTTTGGATTTGTGGTGGAAAGAG
>NW_010391311.1:0-348 GCF_000710305.1 Buceros rhinoceros silvestris | reverse complement strand
GAGTGTTGATAATACAGGGACATTTTTGTTATTGCTGAGTAGTGCTTATACTGCTCCTCACATCACCCCACCAGCAAGAAGGTTGAGGGTGCACAAGAACTTGGGAGGTGACGCACTTGGGACAGCTGACTCTGAATGACCAAAGGGATATTCCATGTCATATGATGTCATGCTTACAAATAGTACGTGGTGGGAGGTTGGTGGGGGGACTTCTGCTTGGGGACTGGCTGGGCATCAGTTAGCTTGTGGTAGCTGGTTTTGTCTTTCTTGGATTGTATTTCTCTCTGTCATTTTCCTTTTCATTCTTAATGTTATTCTTATTTGTTATTTATTACTATTATTATTATT
>NW_010391310.1:5635-16364 GCF_000710305.1 Buceros rhinoceros silvestris | reverse complement strand
GCTGCTGCAGTTCCTGCCGCGGGAAACACCTCGCTCTACGCCGAGGTCTACCGCTCCTCTTCGGGCTCCGGAGCAGCTCTTCTCGGCGACTCCCAGTCATGACTCTTAACAAAAAAGTACATTGAAAGAACCACCCTCAGAAACGAAGCGGTTCTGCAAGAAGGGTACTGAAGACTTTAAAATCCTTAGCCTTAAAGAGATCCAATTCCTTATGAGCAGTGTCGAATCATGCGGTAACACAGGCGTTAATCAGTGCAGTCCCAGCCGAGCTGATGTAACCGGTTCTGAGTCTTACCAGGAACTGGTTTGTCAAACTAACTAAATCTTAGATGCGAGAGAATCCTCATCTGTCTCTGGAGGCTCGGGCATGCCAACACGAATGTTCTGTGAAATTCCCTGGCTTGTCAGTTGGATTTTCTCTTCCCATGCCTGTACCACGATTTTCTTCCTTGCTTTATTGTTGTTTGTAACATGTATTCTGCTTACAAAGGGTCATGAAAGTACTGGATCTCTGGAGACTAGCTAGTCTGACCACCTTGCCAGCTGCAGCTCTGCCTAGCTGAGTCTAGAAAACTTCCAAGGCTGGAGACAGCACACCTTTCCGGCAACCCGCTCCAGGGCTGCGCAGCCCCTCCTAGGGAAGCTTGTCCTCATGTTTTTCCTAACTTCTAGAAAGAAAATGATAAAACAGGACCTATGTACTTCATTTTGGAACAAATTCACGGCTCTAAAATAGCATGTAAAAAAGCAAAGCATGTTTCTACAAATGATGTCCAAAATTTTAGCTAGCTGTATTTTAAAAAGGAAGAAGTTGAATTTATTTCACACCAACGTTTATCCAACTAAAAAAGGTGAGAATGCATACTGGGTTGAATAGTGAGCACATCATTAATTTTGCTGTGTTCTTGAAGTGAAAATTTGGCATCCTGAAAATGGAAATTCACTTTCTTTTCTTCTATCCCCCACCTGCTGCCTTCTTTTAAAGGATTTTCCAGACACGTTCATGGCTCTCCATCTAGGACTGGTTGGGACGAGCATGCAGTCTTCTGTAAGAACTACTTCATTATTAATGTCCACTGATAAAGGGGTGTTCTATGTGGAACTCTGTAAGTCATGTACAAGCTTCCAAAGCCCTAAAGTGAGCTTAACAGAAGAAATATCTTTGTGCCAAAGCACACTTAATTTTTATTCTGCATGTGAGATACTTCTCTTTTCCACCTCCTCTTTTTACTCAAAATCTGTGCTCACTCTGCCTTTGACAGGAATGTCATGAATCTGTGCTGCACATCTTTTTTCTTAGAAATGACACAAAACTGACAACCTCCTTCAAACCATTATGTGGGAGGAAAGTGTTGCCTTCTTTTTGCAGCCAGTGTTGCCTTTGTGGTTTTGGAATTTTTTCAATATTTTAGCTTAAAATGAGTTGTTTGGGGAAGTAATTTTGTTATTGATCATTAGTATGATGAGGGCATGATGAAGCAGATTATGACCTCCAGGACTCCCGTTCCTGGCAGGCCCCGGCCGCCCTGTGCCCGGCTCTGTGATGTCCGGAGGTAGAGCAGCGACTCTTTCACGGGCACCCCCTTGCCGTGGGGAAGGAGCTTGCGTGCCCTTGTGAGGTTGAGAGCTGCGCTGGTGGTGGCATGTGCCTCCGGTGGGGTCTCCCAGGCCAGACAGGTCTCAGCTGAAGGGTCAGACACAGTGTGTCCACGGGCAGGATGGGCTCACTAGCCTTCGGGCAGCCATCCTAGGAGAAGGACAACTCTGACTGCAAACCTGGGCAGATGGAGCTTGTTTAGCCCTGTAAGGCTCCATCTAAGAGAAGGACACTCTAACCAAACCTACAACCCGAGGACTTTGCTGTCACCGTCCAAGCTCGCCAGGCCCTGGCAGATGAACCTCAGGTGTAAAGGGTGGAGCCAGTTCCGCGCAGGCTGCGCCTCACCTAAACAACCCACCACGCAGCCCCGAAGGGTGCACTCATCGCTTGCAGTGAGTGTGGGAAAAGCCCTTCCCAGATCTTCGTTGGCGAAGCCAAGCCGTGTATGTGTATGAAGCAGATTATATTCTCTGCTTTGTTGCCTTTGGGAAGGACTCGAGCTGTCAGACTGGCAGACAAACAGTTTGTTGAACAGCAGCTTTACGCTATGACATAATGTGATTTCGAATCGCTTCTAAGTTGGGTCAAAGAAAAAAAAAATAAATTGACCACCGTGTTCCTTTGAAAGAAGAGGGATTTCCCTGCCCGTCAGGCTGCTGGCAGAAACCGCCCGGGTTTCTGGCCTTACCCCTACTGTGAGTGGGACCATGGCTCTTTCTTCACAGTTAATATAAAAACATTTAAAGAGAGGTTTCCAGTTTTTGAAGCACACTTTGTCACTGGTTCTAGGACAGGCCCTGTAACCCTCTCAGTTCTCACATCAAACTTCATTTTACTTTATTTATAACCTTAGTCTTGTGAATAATTTTAGTGTGAGTAATGGAGGAACTGTGCTAGAAATGAATTAATTCCTCTGAAAATAATGCAGCAACTATTAACACAATATCCGTAAATGGATTCCTTGTGACTTGAAAAGTCAAACAGTTGTGGAAATCAAGCTCCTATGAGAAATCTGTAAAACAGCTTTCAACTTTATTGCTAAGCTTTGTGTGTCTATTTTAACCTTTTGTGTGATGAGCTAAGTATAACCTCCTAGGAGAAAGTAGCACAGACGTTTCTTGGGGCAGATAATGCTGCGCTGAGAGGCAGCGTTTTCAAGAAGGGAACTCAGCCATTCTGTGTTCTCACGTGAAGCTAAAAAGCTTTTTGAGAAGAGCTGATGTCCCTGACATCTTCCATTCTCATTTCAGGCCACGATTTCCAGTACTCCACGGCCCTGGCGTGCTGATTGCAGCTTTGATTTTGCTCTGAAGTTCAGCTCAAAGCTATGGTGCTGTTTTGTACCCTACTGTATTCCGACTGGCTCCAAAGAGGGAATTGGTGGGAGGTGGTGGGGAGGCTCACTGGCTCTACTGGGAATGAAATTCAGTCATAGATGAGCTGAGAGAGTGAGTTTGGTCATACACACCAGGCAGGCCCTGGCCTCATGTAAATGTGTTTTCCCGTGCTGCTGTCAGGGTTTTCTTAACGCGTTTGAAAGAGAAGTTAATTGGAAATGGCTCAAATACGGTATTTAGGTTTCTTGTTCAAGCGCAAATATGGGCGGCACCGTGCCGGAATTGCCCAGGACTTCCCATCTGGTCCTGTTCACTAGGATTGCCAGGCACATCCTCGTGGGCAGCAAGCAATGGTGTCGGCATCACTGCTCTCTTTCGATTCCTGTTTAGGGTTCTCCATAGAGAAACTTCGTCTTGACCTTCCTTTATAACTTTTCATTGTTTGATGAAGTACTAGTTGTAGTTATATGTGGCTTTATAAGGGTCGTTTTTATTTCAGTAATCTATCTTGTGGACTCCCAGTCTGAATACAAAGCTTTAAGAATATTTTGATTTCCTATGTTTGGGGTTAGCTTTGTTTAAGTTCTAGGAATATGCGCATTTGCATTCCAGGTCCTGAATATAAAGCTCTATAGACAACCTTCCAAACGGAGTGGTTTCCCCAAGAAATTAATGAGTGAGAGCAGCTAAGCCCGGCAAGGGCGGTCTGTCTTTGGAAGCAGCAGAGAATGTGACTAAACAGAACATTGAGCACTGAGCTGAGCCCTTCTTCTGCCGCTAACTGTGGAATGAGATCACCTCAAGAAGTCCCTTCCAGCCTAAGTTATTTTACAGTTGATCTGAATACACTCTACATTGTTTCTGAAGGGAAATTTAGTTGTATTATTGGTAACGGTTTTTTTAGTAGACTTTACAATTGATCTCTGCCATTTAAAGATGCAAAGAATTTAAATGAATGGACTAATATTGATTGCACAGTGAGCCAGTGGTTAAACTGAATTTCTTTTAGCACTGCTCAGAAGTGTATAATACTTTATATAATACTTTATAAATAATAATTTTCAAAGTGTCTGTTAGTGTGCAAGAGAGTGAGGGATCTGATCAAATTTGGTTTTAATCTTTTTCATTTTCCTACCTGTTTTAATGAGCTTGGGTATATGAAACAGAATCTTGGAATTTTATATTCTTAAGAATTTCATTTGGTAATTAGTAGCAATTCTTATCACCCTTATACCAGTTGAGTTATATGCTCCATTTGACCTTGCACAATATTTCAATATCCTATTTTATATGTTTTTAACATTCTGATTGCTGTGTATATTTTAAATAGCTTTCATGGTAATGAAAGCTGTACTTGGGAAGATTTTCTTTTAAATATTATCCTTGTTGCTGTATTCCAGTGCATGTCTTCTGTTGCTTAATGTGTTTATTTTATTAGCTAGCTTCCTGAACAAATTAGAGGTAGGAAGGACCCGTATCATTTAAAACTCACACTTCAGCTTTCCTTTGGTTTATTGTGACTGGTTTGGTTTCTTTTAGTCTTCAATAGCACCTCAAAGTGTATACACCTGAAAAATGTTTTCCTCCATTTCTTTTATTATCGTTATCATGGCTTGGCTTCGCAAACGAAGATCTGGGAAGGGCTTTTCCCACGCTCACTGCAAGCGATGAGTGCACCCTTCGGGGCTGCGCAGCGGATTTTTTAGGTGAGGCGCAGCGTGTGCGGAACTGGCTCCACCCTTTACACCTGAGGTTCATCTGCCAGGGCCTGGCGAGCTTGGACGGTGACAGCGAAGTCCTCGGGTCGTAGGTTTGGTTAGAGTGTCCTTCTCTTAGATGGAGCCTTACAAGGCTAAATGAGCTCCATCTGCCCGGGTTTGGGGTCGGAGTTGTCCTTCTCCTAGGATGGCTGCCCGAAGGCTAGTGAGCCCATCCTGCCCGTGGACACACTGTGTCTGACCCTTCAGCTGAGACCTGTCTGGCCTGGGAGACCCCACCGGAGGCACATGCCACCACCAGCACAGCCCTCAACCTCACAAGGGCACGCAAGCTCCTTCCCCACGGCAAGGGGGTGCCCATGAAAGAGTCGTTGCTCTACCACCGGACATCACAGAGCCGGGCACGGGGTGGCCGGGGCTGCCAGGAACGGGAGTCCTGGAGGTCATTTCCTTTGTATGTTGACAATACTGTGTGTGTTAGGACTATAGCTGGAGAAGTTTAATCTATCTTCTTTGACCAGCATAGCTTTTGTTAGCTCTGATGTTCCCACAAACATGTATAAAAGGTTTTGGCTTCTGTGAATGCTGCATAACTTGAGAACAAGAAGTTACGTAACGTAACGCTGCAAGCAGACAAGTGAAACGGCACGAGTCCAAACAATTGCTTAGTGCTTGGAACTATTTGACAATATTTATGATCTGTTTGTTTGCTGTTAGAGATGTTCCTGAATAAAATATAATACATATCAATCCTGAGTGTGTATTTTCTGCGCAGGACCTTTAAACAACATATCCAAATGCTTTCATCCATCTTACCATTTACGCATTAGTTCTCCTCAGTTTTTGAAGTCCATCAGGTTTTGATATTCTGCAATGTGTTCTAGATGCAGTGAATTTTGCTGCCAGTATTCACAATTTGGCATTTAATGAAAAAATGTGGTGGAATAAATACTAGTTTTAACTCTTTTAAATTAATTATGATTTAAATACAATTAATTTCATTTTAAGGCTTTCCTTAATCCAACTTTCTCCAGTTTTAGCATTTAGTTGTGTGGGAAAATGGATGATTTTAACAAGTCTGTAATGAGTAATTAAAAGAACTAGGCGAAGACTGTCAAAACTCAAAGCCTTGTACTGCTTTTAATTTGTACTACTCTGCCAAAGAATTTGAAAGATAGCCGTGCAAAACTGGAAGGAGGGAAAATGCAACAACTCTGAGGTTCTTCCAAGCAAGTGCATTTCCTGGAGAGTGTAAACCATTCTGTATGCTCAGAACTGGCTGGTCTAAGTCTGAGAATTTTTCCATTGCTTGGGCCATTTCATATCAGGGTTTGTTCTTAGGATACGTACATGAAATCCTCCTGTGACAAACTGACCAAACGCTTTTGAAGATCTCGTTCATAGTGGCTTGTACGAGGAAGAACAAGTCACGCTAAAGGCAACTGCAGCAACAGGTCTGTTCTAGACACATGCGAAACGGGCACTTGCTTAGCGGTTTTCCAGGACTGCCAGGGTGCATCCCTTTTTGTCTGCTGCAAATAGAATGCAGTATAATATTATTTCTCAAATAGTGCAATTTAACCTCTAGACATTTCTTTATTTCTTCAGCTTTTCTTTTTTGGTTTTTTGGTTGGTTGGTTGGTTGGTTGTGGGGTTTTTTTAGTTTTATTTCTTTATTTGATTGGTATTCTTTGTTTGGAAGAAGGTGTATGCTCGGCTTTGCTAGGTAAGGATTTTTAACTTCCTGTGTAGGGTCTTTGCCTCACAGGAGTGAACTGGGATGGAAACAGTAAGAGACTGACCACCTCCCAGTTTTTCTTGTGTACACTGTAAATACCCAATGGAAGAACTTGCATTTATGTGGTATGAAGAAAAACATAATGTACTGCACATGAGTGGACAGCTGAGAAAATCAACAGGGAAGGATTAGCTAATCTGGTATTGCTGATTAGAAAATCTTATTTTGACCACTTTATGACCTTTACTCTTAAGCTCTGTGCCCATACATGGGCTCTGTTTCCTATCCCATTTTATGACGGTGAATAATTTACATGGGCCCTAGCTGTAATAACCAGCAACCACAAACCGCACAGTGCTTTTCATAACAAGACTAAGTTTTCAGTAGCTTGTAATTTTGAAAGAATTTGGAGAGAAATCTTGCTTGAAACATATTTCAGCCACTCATTAAAATTCTTCATAGGGGGAACCTATGAAAAGGTTTGGCTCTTCCACAGTTTAAGGAAAGGGGATCACTTGCCCATGTTACGTGTTTTATAGGGTTTTTGCCTTTGGAAGACTGCATTCATCAGTCCTTTGCAGTTTGGGGAAATGAAAAAGAAGTGATATTTTCCATGTACTAATGTATTTTGTCCAAGCTAGAAGACATTTGCCCAGTGATGAGACATCTGTTTCTACATGTTCAGAAGACTTGCTAAAGCGTAAACACTGGAGGATGTTCATGGGCTGCAGGGTCTCAACGCGCCTCTCTGATAGCTTGGAATCCTGCATTGCTAATTGAGCGAGTACATGGAGACTTTTCAGTTCTCCTTCCTCTTCCCATTGGCACCCTGATGCTATGGGACAGGGGAGTTCAACAGACTTGAATACAGAGCTGAAACTAGTAGAAAGGCAATGAAACCTGGGAAGAATTGAAGATTCCAGCGGTAGCGTGCTGTTCTGCGGTGCAGTGGATTATACGTGTATGGACTCCTCTCCTGATTCAGGGCTCAGAACCAAACTCCTAATGATGTTAAGGAGCACAAAAGTGTAGGCATGTAATCTGCTGTCAGCAGAGCCCTGTAATCTCTGGTGCTGGGGTTGGCCAGTGACTGAGGCAGGAGTGTTCATGTAGAGGAAGAGAAAGGGAATTCTGCAAGAAAGCAAGTGTTCTCTCTAGTAGATTAGTCCTAAAACTAGCTCCTGGAAACTATCTGTGCTTTTTTTAAACGGGAAATTTTAAACAGAGCTATTTGGCTCTGCACCCATTCTATGTCGTTGTGCCTACTTAATAGATGTTAACAAAAAAAAAAAGTGCAAAAGCTAGTACTTGGTCCACCATTCTAGTCCTGATAAACTATAGAAAGTACTTCAAGCAGTGGATGTTGTCTTCAGTAAGAGTGTCTTCCCTAAAAGCCTCATAGACAAGCTGTTTCTGCAGAGGCTGCAGGAGCAGGCAGTGAGGGGGATTGAAACCCGCCGAATGGCTGGCCCCGAGGGCAGCGGTCAGCAGTGAACCCAGATCAGACCGAGCCCAATCACCTGTCTGGAGGCCAGCATCAAGCAGTGCACCCTCCCTGGGGGCAGAGTGCATGCAGGCCCAGTCCTGTTTCACATCTCCGTTAATGGTGTGGCTGACGGAGCAGAGTGTTCTCTCAGCAAGTTTGCAGATGACGCAGAACTAGGAGGAGTGGCTGAAAGGCCAGAGGTTTACGCTGCCATTCAGCAAGACCTAGACAGATTGGAGAAATGAATTGACAGAAACCTCATGAAGTTCAGTGAAGGAAAGCGCAAAGTGCTGCACCTGGTGAGAAACAAACCCATGCACCAGAACGTGCTGGGGACTATCCAGCTGGAAGCAGCGTAGCAGAAAAGGACCTGGAAGTCCTGGTGGACATCAAGTTGAACATGAACCAGGAGCGTGCCCTTGCTACAAAGAAGGCTGCTGTCATTCCAGGCCGCAGCAGGAGGAGCGCTGCCAGCAGGCTGAGTGCCTCTACTCACCACTGGTGAGGTCACACCTGGAGTACTGTTTCCAGCCAGCAGACTGGTACATAGGGCTAGTGGAGCAATGCCCGGTGACAAGACCAGGAGCACAAACTGAAACACAGGGCATGCCTCCAGACCATCAGAAATCTTTTTCACTGTGAGAGTGACTGAGCACTGGCACAGGTTTCCTGAAAGAATTGTAGAGCCTCCATCCTTGAAGACAGTCAGAAGTTACCCGGATGTGACCCTGGGCAACTTGCTGTAGTGGCCCCAGGGAGCAGGAGCATTGGACCAGACAACCTCCGGACTTCAACACCAACCTCAACCTTTCTGTGAGTTTGTGATACCAGCTGTGTAGATAGGAATAGGGAAGAGCAGGAGGCTGAGAAGCGTTGCCAGTACTGGGCATGCTTCCTCTGTTATGGCAGTTATGGGCAAGCAGTTGTGTGCAGCTGGCCACAGCCCCTACACTTCACTGTTGTAGTGATCTGTCAGGGAAGTGTAGTATGGGCCCACAAGAGCAGTACTGCGGGTCAAAACAGGGCAAACCTTTATCAGTGCTGCTTTCTTTTGTTCGTTTGAAAAAGCAGAACTGGGTTTGGCAGCCTTTCAGAAGGAAGTGAAGGGAAAGTAGAGAACAGATGTGCAAGTGTGTATTTGCCTGAGTGAGAGCAGAAGCACTGAGAAGTGTCTGCACTGTGTCTTCCCAGTGTGGGAACATGATGTTTGTTGTCTGGGAGAGCATCACATATGAGAAAGGAGCCGGCCTAAGCCCAGCACTGTGCCAGGACAGTGAGCACTGAAAGCGTGAGGCAGGCATGCTCATGTGCTCAGCGACTGCACTTACCGGGCTGAAAACCCCCTCGCGGAGCCCTGTGTCTCTTTGCCCTGCTCTGCCCCTCTGTGAGTACCAGCTCATCTGTGTGAGCGAGGCAGAGCACTGCCCCGCCTCACGCAGCGGCATGCTGCGCTGGGCAGGGTCCGTTCTCTGCTCTCATCAGAACGGTGTGCCCAGGTCTCATCTACCTGGCTGGGAATAGTTTTCTAGCAACCACCTCAATTTTTTCACAACCAATGCGTGCCTGATCTGCCAGTGTGCCACCTTAGAGAGCTCTTCACTAGCTCTGTCTTTCTGTAGGGGGAAGCAGTCAGACAGATGTTTCCAGAGGTTAGTCTGTTGAAACCTAGCCATCTTTTTGCATTATTCTCTTGTCAGACAAGTTACCTGAACGTTGTAGTAACCCTTCTTTCTCTCTGCGCCACTTGAATTCACCTTTTGATTCACTAAAAAGCCTGAATGGCCATGAATACTCTTCAGTCTTACTGGAAAACACTGCTTAACACAGTTTTAGTGCATTTGCCTTTTCAATAATCTCACTAGGTTTTTTGGTTTACTGATATCTAATCCATGTCTTTATGTTTAGTTTTCAATTAATTTAAAGTTTTTCTTCAGTGAGTTTTGATATTTTATACTGTTTACTTGTAAGGTGTTGCTACATTTCTCAGTCGTGGTTTTATTGTTTGTTATCTTCCTCCTCTAAAGTGACTTTGTTTCCCAGCTGTGTTGCTTTATATGGACATTCCCATTTCTTAGGCCACAACATTTAACATCCCTCTAGCTATAGCATGGAGCAGGCAATGCGATGTTTTGTTTTGTTGTATGATCTTGAAAAAATAATTTTATCTCTCTTTTTTCTTTATTCTCTATCTTTAATATAAGACTTTGTAAAGCTTTAATATAGACCTCTTTTATTGTCCTTTAATGTCTGAGAAATTAAGAAAAAGAATGATATGAGCATACGGAAAAGATTACTATATGCTGGGAGGTTGGCATCATTTCAGCGCTGGTACTCATCACTGAACCAACCTGGATCTGACTGTTCAGGTGTTCTTGGCTGCACATGGTTCCCTGCACTGAGCATAACTGTCCAGCTTTTGATAGTGGCGGCTCTGCAAGGGTGACCTGTGTAGCAAGAGGTCAGGTATGGCCTGTTGCGGGGGCACCCACAAAACAGACAGCAGCAGCTACCCAAAACCCATGCATTTAGTACAATCAAATTTGCCCAGCACTCCAGCTGACCAGGCTAATCACGGGTTCGGATGTCAGTTGGGAATGTGCTACTGCACAACAGTTTCCTGAACACTAAAGAAACGCTCTAAGGAAGATGAACCACTGTGTGCTCACCTCACTGATACAGAGGGAGAATCTCCCACTTAGAGATACCAAGAGAGTCACTCACCAGTGCCAGGGTGAGGGTCACTCAATCCCAGGGAGATATGCTTGGACAGCGTCCTAATCCAAGGGGAGTCCCGGGAAGTCTCCTCGGCAGGTGTCCTGATCCGAGGGGAGAGTCTCCAGGTGCCCTGCC
>NW_010391310.1:0-5519 GCF_000710305.1 Buceros rhinoceros silvestris | reverse complement strand
CCTGCCTGCTGCTCGGAGGAGAACCAACTCCCAGTGGTTCTCCGGCAGGGCTCCATTTATCCCCTGGGCAGTGCTAGTTGTGGTCCTGTTCAGTCGACGCAGCCAGGAGGCAGTTAACGGAGTCTGGACTCGGGACGCCAGCTAGCCCTAGGGGGTGGCACCTGATGTCTGTCAGGTGCTTCTGCAGGGCTCGGTCTTTTAGGCAAGCTCTGTGCAAACAGTCAGGGTGTCTGCACTGCCACACGGCCTTGTGCTGCTCACGGCTGCCTGGCAATGAACAAGAAGCCAGTTTATGGCACCTCTTCAAGAACCATATTTAAGGGTGGTTACCACTAAGAGAGGTAGGAGGGGGATGCCAAGCAGAAGGGATGCTGAAGGCAAAGAGACACGCAAGCAGAGAGGGATAGAAAGTGGCTGGACAAAATGGGTGCCCAAGGAGAGATGCCAGGGCAGTGCTAAAGCACGTGCCTGTCTGAGCAAGTGCTAGAGCAGAGAGCGACCCAAAAAAGGGCCACTGCTAAGAGACAGAGAGGAGACCCGGAGAGAGGTATGACAGCAGAGGTCCGGGGACTGGTGGAGGAACCCATGCCCCAACAGCTAAGAAACAAGTAGCAGCAAAAGAAAAGGAACAACAATGCACTGACCCCAGCCTTCTGCACCGGCTCTCGCCACCCCTGGGACTGAATGTAACTTGTGACAAGGGGACTGGAGACCAGAAGCAGGGCCGGGACAGGTGTCTGGAGGGAAGCTGAGGTGTTTTCACTCAGTGTGTGTTTGTCATTACTTCTCAATATTGGAATCAATAATCGACTTTGTTAACTGCCAGTGAACTACCTTAGGTAAAACTCCACGAGTTTAAACCATTTTTTTCCCTGTGACACTCCCCCACATATAGCACAGTCAGACCTGTTCTTCTGTGTTAAACCAAACCCGGAAAGGGTGCAGACACCTGCCTGGGGACATATGCTGCTACTTCCTACAGATTTGTGTGTCTCAATTAGTGACGCGCAGTGCAGCACCAACTGATGTGGCATTTTAATGTAAGAAAACTTTATGCAAGACCATACAGGAAGGGATAGTGATTTTTATTTTAAAGCTCATCTCACTTATGCTCACTCTGGCTCACTCTCTTATATGTCAGCCATTATTTCAGACCTGTTCTTTCATGCTCAAATATTCAGAAGCACCAAGGTGTGTGTATCCAGGTGGTCTGGCCAGGCTTATTTCTGGTGACAGAACCAGGAGCACTGCTTACTACGTTCTCATTGCACCTCCTGGATTATTCTTGACCAGTATTCACATGCTGGTTCTCTGGGCATACATTTTGTACCTTTATGAGTTCACAGTGATTGTCATCTTTTGCTTTTTCATCATGTCCTACCTCTGAGAGTCATTAGGTAACATCACTAATTTACTAATTTTCCTTTTGCCTCTTTCTCTGAAAATAGTGTCCTTTGTTTCCCTAAACTAGTTATGTGTTGAGATTGTGCTGATATGCTCTTCTACCCCAGGGCCTGGGGTATGGGTGAAGTGAGATATATGGCGCAGGGCTCTTTCTGCAGCTTGGTAAGAAAGGCTTAATGACAACCAATGGCTTAATAAAATAGTTGTTTTAATAAGGCAGAATAAGTAAGACAGAATAAAAAGAGGAATACAGATAGCAAGTAAATCTTTAGTCTCCTCAGCTGCTGAGCAGCACACCTGCATGCAGCACTAGATGGATCCTGGATGTATTTTGCCATGGTACACTGTGCATATACCATCTGTGGAGAGAAGTTCCTCCTTTTTTGGCCCTTCAAGATACTGAATAACTTTCTTACACAAAGACAACACTGCTCCTAAAGGCTGTTGACCTGAGAGCTTCTTGTAGCACTGTTAGACACAGGCAAGGATGTGGAGGTGTCCCAGTGGCTGGTGCCAAGCAGGGGCTGCCTGCAGGCTGAGGTGACCCTGCGGTTACTGGCCACGCGCAGCCCAGCCTGGCGTGACGGCCGTGCTGGATGAACGTGCAGCTCAGCACGGGGCCGTGCAGACCCGCGCCTGCTCGTGCAGTCTGCAACGCGGTTCACCAGCTCCTCCAGGAGCAGCGGTAACCCAGCCAGGATCAACACATCAGCTGGTCTAGGAGTCCCCAGCATTTGCAGCTTGGTTTTGCCTTCTGCTTCCACACATACACAGTTCTGTGCATGCTCGATTCGTATCAGTCTTGGTGCTTCTGTTTCTCTGCAGTACTGTTTTTATGCTGCTTCAGGAAGCACAGCGTGAAATTCTGTCTGTTTCACTCAGTGCTTTTCTTCCCATCAGCTAAAAAATGTATGAGATGAGATAACGAGTCTAGCCTCTGGAAGGTTTTACTTGAAAAAATACCTGTTTGTGAAACTAGATCTCTTTTCAATTAAAATCCACTAAAAATCCAAAATATGAAGCTGTACCCCATACTTCCTTCTTGCCACTAAAAGAAGCACAGGGTGGATTATCAGAACCGTGGCTGATTCAGACATGGACATGAACAACTGGTGGAAGTGTCCTGAGACAGTCATTGTGTAACCCAATTATAAAAAGAAAGCCAGTGCAAAATTTATTTGCTTTATTCCTGACTTATTTTGTTTGAAAAAAAGTAGTCTGTGTTGCACGTTGTGAAACTTTGTCAAATATTTTTCACAGAGATTTCTCTCCATAATGCATGATGCTTTTTTTTTTAACCCTTATATTTCGTTTTGGTATTTTGCTTAGCACTTTTCTGCTTTATCCAATGGGTAGACTAATAGTGCTTTTAAAAAATATTTTCCGCTTGTACTCGATAAACTAAGGTAATACTATTTTAAGCAAACCATTAATGAATTATTGTCTTACAAGGGAATGTAACAATTCACAGAGCTAGAGCTTTTGAAACGGATCTATATAGCTTGGAGTACATTGCAGTCAGCTGCTCGAAGGGCTCTGTTGTCTTTGGAAACCTGAAGAAGATGCCCCTCTGATTCCCATTATTCTCACATATCTCTGCCTTATGAGGTAGATAAATTCATTTTTCTGACTCACGTTAGAAGTTCTGCTGCTGTAATAAAAGTCTGGGAGCATATAAAACAAATTTCCAATGTTGAAACAGATTTATATACATATATATAATTAAGTACCAATGGGAGGGTGTGTGGTTTTGTTTGTTGTTTTTGTTCTTCTTTTCCTTCCCAGCACTTCACATGGTATAATGAGAGCACCAGTTATTGTTCTTCTCCTTAATGGGATATATATCCAACACAACAGCACAAAGCTGACAAACTAAGCTCTGTCGCCTCTGTGGTGTGATTCTAGCGGTCATTTAACCATGAGCATTTACATGGGATCTGAGGCTATACTAAGAAAAGTCTTTCATCATGCTGGGATCTGGTAAGGCAAACTGTAGCCTTGTGGTTTGTCAGATGTAATTTTTGTGGCGGCAACCTGTGCGCGTGCACGCGCGCGCACACACACACACACAAAGTGCAAAGATAGATATAGCATATCCCCAGATTTGAGGCTCTGGATGTCCTCTAGCAATTCATGCCTGATTAAACCTCAGTTCAATGCCTGATTTCTTTTCCTCATTACAGCTACCTGCTCATTTCATTGCTGGAACTCTACACTCCTAGAGGAGAAGCAGCAGAGCATGTTTCCAGGTCTCAGGTTTTCCCATTTACAGTCTGATACAAAGTAACCTATTTGTAGCAGAAAACTGCTACAGTAAATAAATAAATCCAGTAAATAAATAAATAAATAAATAAATACAGTAAATAAAACTGCAGCAGCTATTTAGTCTTTGTCCATTGTATGAAATGATACAAAATATAAATATTTAGAAGTGTTTAAGTACTGTGGACTTTTGAATGTGCCATGGAGGAAGGGAAGAGAGGGACAGGAAGGCAGGGAGACGGAGCAGCATCTACAAGCGCAGAGAGGAAAAGAACACCAAGGAACAAACCAGTGAAACTGTGGAGGAAAAGACAGACGCAGATCAAGACAGAGATGAAAAAGGGAAAAAAAGGTGATGGGCTGCAGAACAGAGATGGAAGGCAAAAAAAGGAGGGAGGGGGAGCAGGACAAAAGTACAGAGAGAAAAAGAAAAGGGAGCGGTAGAACGAGAGAAAAAGAGGGAGCAGGACAGAGGAGTAGAGAGGAGAGGTACAGGGTAAGAAACAAACAAAAAATCCCCCACAGCTGCACAGAAATAGTGGGGCTCACGGGATATTCTCTCCCCCTCCTCCCAGTTCTTCTGTTCTTCTGCCCAAGGGAACAATTCCAATATATGTTTGTTGTACATTTTTTTTAATCTTAACTGTACAAACAAAGCCAAGTAGGTCAGGAAACAACTACCTCCCCTTTAGAGAGATCTCCTCTCCCCCTCTCCGGTCTGCCTTCCCACAGCTCCTGACAAAGGCACACACACGACAGGGTTGGTCTCAAAGAACACACTGGCTGAGGAGCCAAAGCCCGCTGTGGGGCTCATGAGGAATCCCCAGCCCCAGGCTCCTCCTCGGTGCTCCCCAGCTCACCTCAAACTCCTCTGGTTCTAAAGGCAGCCTGCACAGCACCTGAAAAACCAACAAGAAACACTTCAGCGAGCTGCCCCGGGAGTCTCTGTTCTGAGACGCCGACCCAGACCCCAAGAGCCTCGCCGTCTCAGACCCCTTGTTGGCGGGTGGCTTCACTGCTCCGAGCCTGCGGGCGGCACCTGCAATAGCCAAAGCAAAGGGCATGTGCTGAGATACTGCCCCAAACCCCAGCCTGCCCACAGTGATCCCCACCTCCCACTCCTTCACCTGCACCGCTCACCAGCCTGGCCTCTGCCCTTCACAGGTTGCTACACTGAGGCTCAGGTCCCACCTGTAAAATACAAACAACAAGGGGCATTTAAAACTTTGCCAACAATATGACACCTGAAAAAGAACTGCTACGACAGCCCACTCACCATCACTCACCTCGCCAGGTGCTGATACCTCACTTCCTTCATCGCTTCACACATTCAACAACCCCCAAAATCTATAAGCCAGTCACACAGCCACCAGTCACCTCCTCCCTCTGACACCACGTACCAGCCCTCCTTCTTGCAGCGTTGCACTCACCCTCCCCATCACCCTTTGGTCGCAGCTCGTCCCTCTGCATCTACAGTAACGTATTGAACAAGTCACCCGGATGCAGATCAACAGCTTCACAAACCGAGAGGTCTGGTTTCCCTTCAGGAATACAGGCTCTGAGGGGACTGTACAGGCTGTAACTAGACAGTCTGGGCACATCAACACTAACGATGGACAATTACTGTTGTTCTTCCTCTGACTGACGCTACTCTGGCCCCGGGCAGAGCAGCTGCACCCCAGGCACACACGAGACTGACCCCGCACACGCACAGGACAAATGACCTGACTGGTCTCCGCTCTCGGGCCCCGAACCAGCTCACCTTGTCCACTCGCGGACCTCCCCTGCAGCCCCTCCCCACGGGCGATGCGAAGCTGAAGGCTGGGAGGTGCGCAGCCCTCGCCCAGCCCCGC
>NW_010391309.1:27324-30549 GCF_000710305.1 Buceros rhinoceros silvestris | reverse complement strand
TGAACCGGTTTGTGGTGGTTTAAAATGCTGCTGCTCGTGAGATGATGCATTACTCACTCACGGGCTCTTTTAGCAACTTTTTAAATAGGAAGAATACGAATTGAAAAGCCTAGGGGATAAGAAATTATAAAAATTATTTTTTCCCACCCTTTTTTTTACCTAACCGTTTTGAAGCTTAAGCTCGTTTCCTGGCTGGTCTCTTCCTGGGCAGCTTCTCTTTACAAGGATCAACACGTAAGAAATTTCAGCCCCCAGAAGAGTTGCCTAGAAGTTGACTGAAATGCTGAAGCAGGGGTGCAGGCTGTAGTTCAGATAGTGCCACAAGACTTTGTTTTGCTTCTGTCGCCAGCAACTGCGTTTTTTAGACCTGCATACGATTTGTTTTGTGTTTGGTTTTGAAGGCCGGGACGTAAACGGTGACTCCCCCATCCACAGATCCCTCCTGAAAGAGGAGGTGACAGTTCCCACCATGAACCGTGGTTCACCGATACAAGCAGGAGAACGTATTTTATGTCTTTGTCCCTAAAGATCAGGTGGCAAAAATTCCCACCGCCTTTGTTCCGAGGAGGGCTGCCTGAGCTCGAAGCAGAGCCATGGCAGACGCGCTGTGCCCTCCTGTGGTGGCACTGACAGCACCGTGAAAAATCCTCCGCTCTTCTCTCCCGAGGTTTTTCAATCTCCACCATCCGCGGGAAGCCACGATGAGGTGTTGGGGTCATGTACGAGTGGTGCGTAGTTACGTCAGATGGTATTTTTAGTTAAAGATGATCCACCTTGACAAAAAATATTTTATTTAAATAAACTAAGAACCTGGTTTATTTATTAAAATGATTCAAGGTGCCACGTTTGTGTATTCAAGTCATCATCTGTGCTTGATGCAGCCCGCACCATGACGTTGGGTAATGCTTCCTGTCTTGATGACACTGAGCGCTAAAATGACACTAAAAAGCTTGTTTTAAATAACAAACCTTCGCTTTTCCTGACACTCTGTATAAACGAGAACCCGAAAATACGAATCCATCTTCGTTCTCACACCGTTCACGTCACAGCTCTGCCATACGCTGAAGTACCATGTTCCATCTGCTAAAGGGCAACAGGTGAGTGAAGGTGGTTTTCATTAATGGAAGCTTTGTTTTCTGAACCAGGTTCTCAGAACTGCTGGAGACGGTCAGAAAAGGCGGCGGGGAGAACGCCGTCCGGCGTCACACTCAGAGGAACAAGAAGCTGTTTGTTCGTGAACGCCTGAAGTTACTTCTTGACGATGAGCCTTTCCTGGAGCTGTCTCCGCTGGCAGGCCTCGCCATGCCATACGGCGACGTCCCTGCCGCTGGCTGCCTGACCGGTAACTGTTGGCGCCTGCAGTGCTAATGGGAAACTGCTGGAGTTCCTTTGTTTCACTGCTCATATGAGGTGTAACGGTGGGTTGAGGGTGTTTTTCTGAGCAGCCCGTGTTGGAGATCCAGCCCTGAAAGAAGAAGAGGTTTGAACAAGTCCTGTGAGGAGCAGCTGAGGGACGTGGGGGGGTTGAGCCTGGAGCAAAGGAGGCTCCGGGGAGACCTTCTGGCTCTGACAACTCCCTGACAGGAGGCTGGAGCGAGGTGGGGGTCGGTCTCTGCTCCCCAGGAACAAGCGACAGGACGAGAGGAACCGGCCTCCAGTTGTGCCAGGGAAGGTTGAGGTTGTCCCTGAGGAGCCATTTCTGTCCCGTTGGGGTTGTGCAGGCGTGTCGCAGGCTGCCCAGGGCAGTGGTGGAGTCCCCATCCCTGGAGGGGATTTTGAGGAGCGGTTCTAGTTTGAAAAATACTGAGAAGAAGGAGTACGAAATCCTGTTTTCTCTCACAGGTCATTACGTTTCTCAGTTTTATATCACTGATCTTTAATCACCTTCAGATGTCATTGGCTTCCAGCTCCTTACTCCAGAGAGCAGCGATAGGTTTCTGCCGTGTCAGGTGTTTGCCAGCGAATTTGCAGCTTCTCGATTCAGTAGAACCAAAAGAATATACGTAGTTCTGATGTGGCCCTTTGTTTTATCCGTGGTGTTCCGGAGGGTCCTGATAAGTATCTGTGGTACCACCTACAGGCATCGGCAAAATCTGCGGGGTCTGGTGCGTCTTTGTGGCCAACGATGCGACAGTGAAAGGAGGAACTATTTACCCCATTGGAGTGAAGAAGCAGTTACGAGCGCAGGAGATCGCCATGCAGAACAGGCTGCTCTCTGTGTACCTCGTGGACAGCGGGGGAGCCTTCCTGCCACTCCAGGTAGCACCGAGAGCACCGCACCAAGGCTTGAGTGTCTGGGGGGGACACAAAGTGCTGACCAGGCTGCAAGCAAACACAGAGGAAACATTTTTCCCTGACTTAGGGAATAAGTAAAAAGGAGAGTTGTGCTGACGTTGTTGCAGATGGATCATAAACACGAGCATCCCCGTCTCCACGTTTACAGTCTCGGTGTGTAATAAATTGGTTTCACAAAACCCAACAAAACATACCTCTCCTGTGGGAGCACGGGGTGGGGGTTGTGGAGTGGCACAATGTATAAGGGGAAAAAATCCCGTAACAAGTGAAATTTTCAGGGATGAGTTAGTGATGACCTCCCCAGAGTTGGTCACAGCACATCTGGGAGTGAATGAAGAGGAAATGTGGGGGTTATTCAGTAGGTATCACTGAAACCAGCTGTGTCTTCCCTTTGTACCGTCAGTCCGAGCTGTTCCCTGATAAGCTGCATGGCGGCAGAATTTTCTACAACGAAGCGATCATGTCTGCCATGAGAATTCCTCAGGTATGGCGTTGCTGGCAGCACAAGCAGGTGTCGGGTACGTGGTAAGAGAGTGCTGAAAAAGTTGTGTGCTAGCCCTCAAACACAGAGCAGTTCTTCCAGCTCACCTGGAGATGCAAAGTGTCTGGTGTGACAGAATCCTTGGCTGTACAGGTCATGTGAGTGTTCACTGCCTGATGGTGATGGAGAAGCACCAGATCACTGGGTTATTACAGAGTAAACATCTCAAAGCCAGCGTCGTGGTTCATGCTGGGCTTTGTGCCTCTAGCTTGTTGTTCCCCAAGCTGCGCTCCAGTCTCTGGAACATTTCTGAGACAAATGCCCTGGTTTTGCCTTTCCTTTCTCCCCTCTCCAGCCTCCTGACGCGTTCTGGTTTGGGTGCCCCTCAGGTGGCAGTGGTGTGCGGCTCCTGCGTGGCGGGTGGTGCCTATATCCCAACCATGGCAGAG
>NW_010391309.1:20332-27190 GCF_000710305.1 Buceros rhinoceros silvestris | reverse complement strand
CTTCCTTGCTGGCCCACCGCTGGTCAGAGCTGCCACGGGAGAAGATGTCTCTCCTGAGGACCTCGGAGGAGCCAAACTCCACTCGCAGTATGTGAAATAAGTCTCCGAAACAGTGGAGAATTCAGCACGTGTGGCTGTAAAGAAGCTGTTCTATCTTACAGTTACTCGAGTGACAGGATACAAGATGGTCTTCAAGGACTGAGAAACATGCAGTGGGAAAAGCCAGTCGAAGTGTTGTGTGAATGATTCTAAGGGGGGTGGTAGTCAGTTATGTGGGTGGGGATATCATGGAGCTAGATACAACCTTTGAAATGGGAAAAACGAACAGGATGTCGTAATTTCAGCTTCACTGCTGCCTACTGGAACATCCCGCTTCCATGTGGGTGTGCGTGTATGGACACACACACGTGCGTTCCGACAGATCTCGCAGCAGTGCAGAGGTCAGGATCAGGGCTGGAAGTGGGAGCTGTCATTGGGCTGTTTGCTTTCCTTCGGGGTTTTTGTTAGATCAGCCCAATGGCAGTAAGGTTAGATGATGGCGTGAGGGAGGGACTGGACCAATCTGCCGTTTGTTCCCCAGTTCTCCACATACTTCCTGAACAGCTTCAGGCAAGTTGGGCCTCAGAGGGACCAGCTGTGGAAGAGGGATGGTGTCACTTCTAGTGTAAAGATCAGCAGGATACGTATGTTATTAAAAAAAATCTGTGTTTTTTGTTTGAATCCTGTGGCAATGGGGAAAATGCCCAAGAAACCTTTTGTTCTTCCCTCAAGTGCTGACTGGAGGGGTGGTGTGGCTTCTTTCTTGTGTCTCTTCTGCTTCTGAGGACACCAGACCAGCTCGCTGCAGAGTCTGGATGCTGGTGAAAGTACCTGAAGCAGAGAGGAGACATGGAAAGCCAGCCTGCCCCTGCTCCTCCTGAGGGCTTCACGGCTGGAGAGAACCCTCATCGCGGTGTCTACCTGTTCCTTTAAGGCTGGTTTTCTCCCTCAGAGAGCGCTGCAGTTGTCAAAAGAGTGATTCCCTTTTGGAGAGGGCAAAAGGGCAGCTTTGCTTCGGAGTTTGAGGCGCCTCTGCTGTGCGTGGTAACAGATCCCACTCCTTTCTCACAGGACAAGGGCAAGTGTGCCTGGCAGGTGACTGTGGGATGTGTGATATGTTACTGTCTTTATACCTGGGCTGCAAGTGGTTATTTGGAAATAATGTTAAAAGTTTGTTTTCCCTTTATTATGCTGTTTGCAACAACATCATCATGGAAATAAATCCAAAGCTCTTTCTTTAATACAGGTAAACACAAAAGAAGGGAAGAACTTCTTACTGCAGATTCGTTTTGGGGTTGGATTGCACAAAAATTACACGCACACAAACCCGAGATCGCACAGTATTTTCAGTGGGTTTGGAGAGTCACAGTGCAGGTTAAGGATGGAAGCAGAGTTCAGGTTCCACCAATTCAGTCCTGGTTAACGCTGCTCTCTCTCCTAGAGTCAGTGGCTGCAGTGACCATTTTGCATCTTCAGAGAAGGAAGCCTACGAATGCGTCCGAAACATCGTCTCTACGTTGAATTATGACCCACTGCCAGAGGAGGTCTTGGAGCACGACAGTCCTCTCTACAGCCCGGAGGAACTCCTGGGCCTGGCACCACGAGACGACAGGTGTTCTCTCCCTGTGCAGCTGGTATGGTGACAGAGACCGTGCTCCGGCAGCCTGCCACCCTGCCCTGTGGATTAACAGGCTGCTCTCTCTTGGAGAGTACCTGAGAGACTCTGTGCTACCTCATCAGTGGCCAAACTGTCTTGAGCCTGCAGCAAAGCGGAGTGGCAACAGTTCTGTACAGCGACAGAAAATTCTGCAGCGGAGAACCCGCTAGAGAGAATTGCAGATACTGCCAGGCACTGTTTGAGACGCTGTTATGTCGCTTCGCTGTACCATGTGGGCTGCCTTGGAACAGGCACCCCTTTGGTGGCCTGTTTTCCCGTCCTTGCCTTTTATCTTTTTTTTACCCAAGTAGACAAGACTCTGTCTTGTAACTTAAATGCCTGCTGAAAGTACTGAGCAAAACCCAGGAGAGCTCACATTAAACTTGTTTGAGGCTGATACATAAGCTGAGCCATGCAGAGCAGCCCATGCTGTTTTCCTCGTGGTGTTCTAGACGAGGTTTGGTCTCCACGGATGTGAATCCAGTTTCATTTCCGGGGTAAATTCGTATGGTGAAGGGGATTGACTGTCGAGAGCAGCGTAGTTTTGAAGGCAGCTTTTGTGTTTGAACAAAGCACAAGCGATATGAGCGTTCCTATTCACACAAACCGTGATGGCACGTGCTGGGATGTCCACCACGTTCTCGCGCACAGGAACAACCGTGCTCTGTCACACCAAGATCGTCTTGGGGTTGAGCTTTGACGCAGAACACACGGTCGCTAGTCAGACATCGACACAAAGGCAGTGTTCTGTGCATATGGATATTTAGCGGAGGGTCAGCCACGAAAGCACCTTCTGGGCTCAGTTAGGTTGTCATCTTGCATCCCCCAGCTCTCGTTACCTGGGCACAGAGCGTGTCTTCCAGCAGAACTACCCTACTTTCTCTTAAATTTCTCAAAAAGCCTTGGTGTTTCTTTGCAGATCCTGAGCCGTCTGATGGATGGGAGCAGATTCCAGGAATTCAAGGCTGATTATGGAACAACACTAGTAACAGGATTTGGCCACGTGGAAGGGTAAGGCTGGAACACATCATAATGGACATCGTTAGCTCTCATATCTTCACTGAGCTGTGCAGTATCCCAGTACCAAGGTTGTGAAGTTCTCAGTCAGTCAAGAATCGGGAATCAAATCCTTCTAGCAAGCCTGATCTCTCATAGCTCTGAGTTCCCTGTGTCTCAGGCCGACAGCAGCAGGGCGTGATTACAACCCCAGGGTTTTCATGGCTTTGTGAAGTGATTTGTTCCCCACAACTACCAGCAGCCAGCTGGGACACTGGAGCCTCAGCAGGTTCCCCAAGAAATAAGCAGCGTCTTCAGAACATCTTCCCAAGCAGAGCTGAGCGCTGGCGTCCCTGCTGTTATCCCCCCCAGGGGTGGGATAACACCGCTGCGAGGAACCCCGGTGTCGCTTGGCTCAGGGGGTGTTACTAACCATTAACAACCATTAACCCATTCACAAAGTGTATAACGTTCCAGTCAGAGCATAGCAAAGATAATGTAAAAAAAATATTTTTAGAGCCTCTTTATGTTGAAAGCATAAACTTGTCAGATTGTTGGATGTTGCAGGCGTGTTAGAGAGTCCTGGCACCTTGTACCTCGTGGACTCTGACACGTATCTGTAGTTTGACCTGTGCTCTGGGTGTTAATTCACACTTTGTTGGTGCGTCCCTTTATCCTCTGAGTTTCTCTGAAGGCACATCGGTGTGTGTGGACATACGGATACTGACGTTTCCCTCCTGCAGAACGCCACAAGCTGCGGTTTCGTGCTGCCTGGGGTTCCAGGGTATTGGTGCTCTGTGTGTTCCGCAGGCACCTGGTGGGGGTGGTGGCTAACAACGGGGAGCTGTCTCACCACGCTGCGCTCAAGGGCAGCCACTTCGTCCAGCTGTGCGCTCAGCGGGGCCTCCCCATCCTCTTCCTCCAGAACACTGCTCCTCAGGCAGCAGAGCCAACGAGCCTCTCGGAGGTACGGCGGGTTTAGTTCAGCATCCTGAATTCAAGCAATTCCTAGTTCTTGTTGCATTGAAGGATACATTTGGGACATGGTTGTTGGGAAAATGATATTTTTTTTTAGAACCAGTCTTGATGGTTTGAACCATCATCGTGGAGTTCTGCATGCTGGTTCTGATTGTTTTGCTGATCAATACTGTAAAATAAGTGTCTGATGGGCTTTGGGAGTTAAAATGCTGTGAGAGAAATGATCATACAGACTTGTAAAGACTTAAGTGTTTTAGAACTACAGGTCTGGTGGGAGTGGCGGGAATCTGGAAGGATGTAAACTCTTTGGTTTTGTTTTAGGCAGAGGCTCAGTCCAACACGCTGAAAGCCCAGGCCTCCATGATGGCCACTGTCGCTTGTGCTGCTGTCCCCAAAATAACCCTCGTCATCGGTGGCTCTTTCGGGACAGACAGTTACGTTATGGTAAGGGAAAGGAGCTGCGTCCTTGACGCTTTACAAACCTGTCCCTGTTCCATCCTCCTCCCATCCCTGTGTGATGGGCTTCGATGAGGCTGTGCGCTGCGGTTCTGTTGCAGTGTGGGCGATCGTTCAGCCCAAACTTCCTGTTCCTGTGGCCTAACGCGAGAGTTGCTCTGGTGGACCCAAGACATTTCTCCCCAGTCCTGCGAGCTGGGAACAGTGACTGTACAGGAGGCAAGTCAGAGCTAGAATGGCTGAAAGAGAGGTAAGGACGTCAAATGCAAACCCTCGTGGTTACCCTGGGGTTTAATTAGTGCAATTACGTGCTTTTACAGCTCGACACACCCCAAGCGAATAAAACCTGAATCTGTTGAGAGATGTTATACATTTCCATGTCATTCCGTGTCAATTCATAGGATGTTCTCAAGGAAACACAGATGTTTGACTTAAAAACCCCACAAACCCCAGACTCTACTGCCCTAAATTGAGTTACTCTGCTGCCCGTTAAACGTGGCTGGTCCCCGGGCAGTGACGCTCGCGCCTTATCCAGCTGTGGCTTGGTCTCTGCCCTGGCAGGGTTTACAATGTTGTTGTGCACGTAAGCTTGTTTCATGCTCTGTGTTCCCCAGGCTCGAGGAAGAGAGCAGCGCCTTTTACTCCTCTGCCAGGCTCTGGGATGATGGCATCATACTGCCTCAAGACACGAGGAAGGTAGGGGTGGGCTCAATGTGCTTTTTTTCAGAACAGGCTTTTAAAAGACAGTGGGTGCTCCAGGAGCAGGAAAATGGAGCATTATCTTGGTTTTAAAGACCACAACCAGTGGTGTGTGTTCAGCCCTGCTGCCACAGGCCCCAAGAAAAGTGACTTTGTAGGAGAAGATGCGTGTGGAAGAGCAAGATGTTCTGCTGATTTTTGGTAGTGATTGGAATCTGAGGAGCAGAGCTAGGCCATCACAGAAATGGATTGTCCCAGAACGCTTTTTAATTGGAGTTTCACAGCAGAATAGCTGCCTGGGTGCCAAAAGCGTTGCCCTGTCACTGCAGCCAGCCAGCGCTCGTCTGAACTGGTGAACGTATTCCTGAAGGAGTGCGGAGGAGGCACTGTTAGTGAGGGGTGGTTTCGGAGGTCGTTGCTAACCCTGCTTTTTGTTTTTCATCAGGTAATCGCCCAGTGCTTAGAGGCTATGGAGCAGCAGAGGCACCAGGCCATGTCCCCGTGTCATTATCCTGTCCTCAGGATGTGACTGCAGCCACGTCCGCAGCACCAGCCTCCCACAGCTGGCATTGTGTACCTGAAAGCTTTAATGTAAATGGTTTTCTAATTCTCTGGTGCCAGTGGTAGAAATGTTAAACCACTGCAGACCCATGGGAGCTTGGGATTACTGTTAGCAGTAAGGTTGTATTTTGAACCAGAGTCTCTTCCTACATGAGTTGACAGTTTATTTTGTGACAAGGAAGGGGGACACTGAGGGCCTGGAGCACTCTAAGGAAGCAGTTATTCCAGGGGGTAACTGTGCCTGACGAAAATACTCACATTTTATCATGAACACAGCTCCAGGAACTGCCCTTTGACAAGACAAACGGGAAAGAGAAAACACACGAGCTCATGGGTGCAGTTCTCAGCCTTAGAAAATGCTGCTGGCTGCACTGCCCTGGGCCTCCAGCACGGCTAGGGAAAGGCTCTGCTCGGAGTGCTCTGGGGGTACCAAGGGAGCAACCAGGAGGGAATTTAAATCCACAATCCCTCAGTGTGGGCTAAGCCCCACCTTTTTTCAAAGTATGTAACAGCACAGAGACTGTTCTATGTCCCGTTACCACGTGTGTTGAGTTCACGCCACACTGATTGACTGCAAAGTTTAATTTTGTGAAAACACACCCTCCCACCCCCCCAGAGTTGTGTTGTTTGAACTGCAGAGTCCGTAGCACTGCACCCCTGGCAATGAGGCCGCAGGAGCTGTCTGAAAAATACCTGGTGAAGTAATTTGAAGAATCACAAACCCAAGCTGCTCGCTCTTAATTCAGTAGCCGTGCGAATAAAAAGTGCCATCAAAGGGATTTAGGTCATAAGGGTGGTGGCACCTTCTTGGAGCTGGTGGGACCCCGAGGCTCACGCTCGTTTGAAGAGGCCGTGGAAAGTCACAGGGATGTTCACCTCCACTTCAGCCCTGGCCACCTCGCTCATGTCCTTGGCATTGAGGATGAGGAGGTAGGCAGGCTTCGGCCCCACGCCCGGGCTGATCACAATGCTGAGCACAACCCCTGGCAGAGAGAAACAACAGCCTGTCCCGGGTGTGCATGAGCTGTGCCCTTGCCTGGGCAGGTGAGGGTGGCCACTCACACACGGGACTCCAGGAAGCCCCGTTATTACTGCATGATCACCAGTTCTGAGGTAGAGAGAGAGACTGTTCACTTATTTCTCATACTAGTTTTGGTTCTTGCCAGCGCAGGGTGCTGGGGCACAGAGTTCCCTTTAAAACTGTGAGAAATGTGTGTGTTCTGAAAAGGAGCTGAGAAGAGCTATTGCAGGGGCTGAAGATGAGCAATCACAGAACCACAGACTGCTTTGGGTGGAAGGGATCTTCACACCTCACCCAGTCCAACCCCTGCAGGGAGCAGGGACACCTGCACCCAGAGCAGGGTGCTCAGAGCCCCAAGGGCCAACCTGACCTGCCATGGGGCCAGCCATGGGGCTGCTGCCACCTCTCGGGGCAGCCTGGGCCAGGCTCTCACCACACTCAGCAGCAAGCA
>NW_010391309.1:19442-20120 GCF_000710305.1 Buceros rhinoceros silvestris | reverse complement strand
CTCTCCTCCCAGCAGAGGGTTCCACCCTCGGGTCACTGCTGGGGCTCCTCTGGCCCCGCTCCAGCAGCTCCCCGTCTCTGCTGGGCTGAGGAGCCCAGAGCTGGACCCAGCCCTGCAGGGGGGTCTCCCCAGAGCAGAGCACAGCAGAGGGGCAGGATCCCCTCTCTTGAGCTGCTGCCCGCATCCCAATGCCATCGACCAAAACAAACCCAGCATTACCATCATCTTCCTCCAGGGCATCTGGGTGGGACACAAAGATGGGCTCTGAGGGGTATGAATCCGGCTCCTGCCACACCCAGGTCTCCTTGGTTTTCACATTCAGCTTGCAAAGCTAAAGGGAGGGGAAAAAACAAAAAAAAAAACCCAAACCCCACATCTCAGAAACCCTCTGTGTCATTCTTAACCTCATGGGAAAGACGTGCCTGCCCCCTTTGCCAACAGTTACCCTGTCTGGGACAAAGTGGTTGAGCCCCAGCCCGTAGGTGTACGTGTAAGGTTTGCCACCGTACTTCTTGTAATTGATCTGCGGAAATTCAAAGGCTACAATAAAAAACAGATACATCCGTGTGTGAGGACTGGTGGTGCGGGGGGTGCTCGCGCTGCTGCTGGCCGCGCTTCGGGGCGGTCACCGTACCGTGGCGTGGCCCCGAGAAAATAACTTCTGGCTCTAGCCAGATG
>NW_010391309.1:8568-19266 GCF_000710305.1 Buceros rhinoceros silvestris | reverse complement strand
AAGTTCTTGCCCGTGTCAGCCTGGGGACAAAGAATACCCAAGGGGAATGGAGAACCAAACTCCTTTGCCTATTTGTGCAGAATGACGCCCATCAGCTAAAGAAATAAAAAGGTTCTCTGAAGACTCATACTTCAAGTTCCTCCCTCCCGTTACAATGATTAATTAAGTGGGGTGAGGCAGAGCCCTGGCAGCGCTCACCCAGAGCCCTGCAGGCTCCCAGCCCAGTGCTGCGCCGGTACCTTGTCGATGTTCAGGGGCAGGACGTATCGGCGGGCTTCAGGCTGCGGGGCTTTCTCTGCCTGCCGCTTCACCTCGTCCCAGTTTGCTCGCAGGTTGGCCAAGTAGAGGTAGTTGTAAACAAACTCGAACCTGCAGGAAAAGGGCATCACAGGCAGAAACAGCCGTGGTGTTCGCGAGCCGGAGAGAGGGTTATTCTCCTGAATTCATTCAGTGGAGTGAGACAAGTCCTGCTCCAGCCCCTTGGGCCTGTGCGTGCCCCACCTCCCCTGCGAGGAAAACCCCACAACCACCCGTGTTCGCCAAGCTCCCTGCAGCAGCGGCCAGGGTAAGCTCAGCTCAGGGCATCCCAACCCGGGGCTGGGCATCGCCGTGTCAGTGCCACGTTTCTCTGTGTTCAGATGAAGAGCAATACTCAAACTCAACGGGATCCAGCTCATTGCAACCCCAGGACCCAAACTAGCATCAGCCCTTGGGTAATCACTAACGCTTATTAAAGATAAAAGCAAATTAATGATCATTTTTTTTCACATTTCAGACAGGCTCTCTGCGCCTCTGGCTAACCTCCACGCCGTCTGGTCTGTGTGTCACCACCTGTCAACGTTTAGTGGGACTTGGTACGAGGGTCAGTGGCAATTCCAGTGGGGAAGGGACCAGCCTGTCTGGTGCTGGGGCTCTGCTGGCCTCCACCAGCTCATGCTGGGGGAGGCACGATGCTGCAGGGACCCTTGGCAAGGCCGAGACTCACCCCTTCCAGGTGCAGAGGTCGACGATCAGAAAGCCGTTATCCTCGTAGGTGTTGATGTGATGGAAGAGGTTGAAGGCCGAGGTGCGGTACTTGATGTTGAGGAGCCTGCCTTTCTTCTTCTCTGCCACGTGAAGCCAAACCTGAGGAGTGAGCACACCTTTGGTTTAGGCACAGAGAAATGAAGGCAAAACCACTGTGATGGACCCCCGAGGCTAGGGCTGGCTGCCCAGTACAGCCCAGTTTGGCACGACCCACTGCTTACCCCCATGGTTTCGTTGGACTCGAAGCAGTCCATGTAGTTGGCTCCCCACAGGCTCCAGGAGGAGAGGAACTTGAGCAGATTGATTTTTACTGGTGTTTCAACAAAGACTATGTAGTTTGAGGTCAGCCCGAAGCTGTTGGGGAGCACATCAAGCTCACGGTAGTTAGTTTGGACAAAACCCACGTAGGAGGTCGGCTTAAGCATTGGGTAAGGTCATCACTTCAAAGGACAAGGGTATAAACATCCTGATTTTGGTAAATCATCGAATTTTAGTCGAGTTTTAGTGAGAACAAGCCCTGTGTGGCACTTCCGTAGGACACACAACACCAGCGATGCCGTACACCCCCCACCCCCAACCCTCGCGGGCTGGCAGAGCTCAAAGGGGACCCTGTCAGTCTGTGTTTGTTACTCCAAGCAGCGGCTTCACCGGCAGGAACAGGTGTGAGGAACATCCCCCCACCAGCCAACCTGCACAGCCAGTCTACCGACCCATGAAACGTCACCTGTGAACATAAGAGGGCTTGAACCTGTCGCTGCAAGGGAACTGCACCACCACCTCTGACTTGTTCATCGGGTCTTCCTTGTCTGGAACGGGAGAGTCCAAGGGTTATGGAGGGGCTCACCCTACTCGGTCTGTGTTTGTAGTGTTTACCCAGTGAGTTTCTGCCTTTAACACAAGGGAAGTTAGTGATTTAGAAACCACCTTGAGGCACACCAGTACAGGATGGGGGGGCCCTGCTGGAAAGCAGCTCTGCAGAGAGGGACTTGGGAGCACAGGTGGACAAGTTGCCCATGAGACAGCAATGGTCCCTGGTGGCCAAGAAGGCCAGCGGTCTCCTGGGGTGCATGCAGAAGAGCGTGGCAGCAGGTCAGGGAGGTTCTCCTCCCCCTCTGCTCTGCCCCAGTGAGGCCACATCTCAAGTGCTGGGTCCAGTGCTGGGCTCTCCAGTTCAGGACAGACAAGGAGCTACTGGAGAGAGGCCAAGGAGGCTGTGAGGATGAGGAGGGGCTGGAGCATCTCTGTGCCAGGAAAGGCTGAGAACCCTGGGGGTGTTCAGCTGGAGAAGAGCAGCCGAGAGGGGACTTTCTCCATGGGATCAGGAGCTAAAGGGGGTCAGGAGCAGGGGCCAGACTCTGCCCAGTGGTGCCCAGTGACAGGACCAGGGGCCACGGGGAGCACATGTAATTCTGAACTCCAGGAAGAAGCAGGAGATTCAATTCCTATTAGCATCAATTAGCATCACAGGGAGAACCTGCTTTAGTGTGCGGGTGAGGAGCCCTGGCCCAGGCTGCCCAGAGAGGGGCTGGAGTCTCCTGCTCTGGAGAGACCCCAACCCTGCCTGTCCGCCCTCCTGGGCACCTGCTCTGGGGACCTGCTCCAGCAGGGGTTGGGCTGGGTGATCCCCAGAGGTCCCTGCCAGCCCCACCAGGCTGGGGCTCTGTTACTTAAGAAAGCACATAAAATCTAAATAAGATTATCAAAAAGTAACTTGGTGACAAAAGCCTTTGAAGGATTGACTGACCTGCCTGGAGCGGAGGAATCCGTATGATGTTATAGGCGAGCGAAAAGTTTTTTCCGAAGCAATTGCCGATGTTGTAAACTGTCCCGTCGTTCTCAATGTGGGGATGAGCTGTTGCCCCATTAACTGACACGTATTTACAGAGATCCACCTGAAGAACAAAGTCAAGTCACCTGCTCTGCGAGGTGAGCGTGGTCAGTGCCTCCTCACCTGTGAACAGCAGCAGGGGAGCTCTGGTAGGAGCCCTCCAGCCACAGTCGCTGCTCTCGAGCTCCAGTTTGCAAACCCAACCCCCAGCACAGGCCCTGGTCACCTCCTGATTAAACACCGCTCAGAGCAGCAGCAGCAGCAGGGTCATGACAAGCCTGTTGGGACTCTGCTGGTGCTCCCCTCCCAGCCGGCTGCTTCTGCCCCACCTCCCTGACAAAGCCCAGCTCTCGCCTGCTGTAAGGGGCCGTTATTGGACGTTTTCATTTTAGTTTTACTCCTCCCCACCTTTAGAAGCTCTGTGCAAAGACCCACCTGCTTAATGGTCTCTAACGTATCAGGGTTGATTCTGGTTATAAAGTTGGTCTCGGTGCAGGCATAGTAATCCTCACCAACCGGGTAGACATTAACGAGGGCATTATCAGTCACCTCCACACCTTTGAAGTACGAGAAAAACCTGAGCAGAGAAAACCGATGGTCAGGGGCTTCGTGGAAGCACCACAGGACGTCTCTGCGGCATCTCCACGACCCCAAGGTACCTGGAGAAGATGTTCTTGCAGGGGTCTGGGTACGCGTAGGTGCCAAACTCTGTTATCACGATCCTTTTCTCGGTCATCGCTCTCACGTAAGCATCGGTCCGGACAAACCTGGGTGGGGCAAGAGGGCACATTGCATGAGTAGCCATAAAAAAAGCAGCAGGCTCTGTAATTATGTGAGCATTCTTGTGAGGAGCCTTGGGAGACCTCTGGAAGCCACAGGTCCCTGCAGCCTCCTGCTGCAGCCTCCCGCCCACTGCAGCCCCAGGAAGGGGTGGGTGGTGGAGAGCTGGGGCTGGCGGGTCATTCGGCGTTTCGTCTAAATAGTCTGTGCCAAACCCCTGAACACTGGTAGCTCACAGCTCTCACCTGACAACACCTTCCAGTTTTCAGACGATGATGTAATTCTGTCCCTGCCTGCAGCCCTTCCCTGCCAGATGTTCTAGCATCTGTACGAAAAACTGCACTTCTGCTAAGCGTGAGTAAACTTCACTTGTTTTCAGCTGTTTTTAGTGATGTCGCTGTTTCAGCTCTTCCAGTAACTGCACAGACTCCAAATCACTGTCACTTCCCGCATGCTGGGTGGCAGAGCCTGTCCCCAGCACTCACAATGGAGCAGATGCTTCAGGTTTGGGGCTTTTTAGCTTGGAAAATTACCACATACCTTCGGTGATAGGTGACATGCCCCTCCTTGAAGTCAAACTTGTGGAGCAGTGCCTGGCCGTCAAAAAGGTGATAGAAGGGCTCTGCACCCACCTCGAACAAGCCCGGACCACATCTCAGGAGGCTTCCTCGCAGCCAGGTGGGGATCCTGCCTGCAGGAGATGGAGCGTGCACAGACCACGGAAAAGCAATCCCGTTTTTATTGGGTCAACAAAAAGAACAAAACATCAAACTATGTTTTGCTAATGTTTATTAAATTAGGGTCTTAAATGCACATGAGCTCTTCAAAATGGTTTTTTTCCTCCATCTACACACCAACCAGACAAAGATGTTGAGTATTGAAGAGTCTGAAGATCCCCCATCCAACCTGTCCTTCCTCTACTGCAAAATACACCAATCCTGTCAGATCCTTTACCCCCCACCCCCAGTGCTCCAGCCCCTCTAGAACCCCCGAGCTCTGGTGGCCCACGAGCTTCTGAGAACTCAGGCTGGGCAGAGGAGGTGAGGGAGCCCACACCAACCTGTGACATGGGCAGTCACCGGAGAGGACAGCTCCTCCACTGTCTCAAAGAGCTTCTTGTAGCCTCCAGCCGGATGCTCGACTCTGAAAAGGCCAGTAGACCTGGGGTTAGCTGGGGCTGGGGGACCCGAGGGTGGGGGCTTGTTCCTGGATAGGCTAATCCACATCTTTTGAGGAACTTGAGAGATCAGGAGGGAGAAGCACCCGCCTTCGCACCAGGAAAGACCCTGAGAGCTCTGACCAGCTCTCACCAGCTCCTGTGAAGCATCCCAAGCTCGTGGAGGAACAGGGGATGGTGACGGGCCAGCCTGTGCCACAGCCCTGCAGGCAAACACCCAGCAGACAAATCCGGGATATCCAGGAACCATCAGGAAGCAAAATCCAACTTGTATCTCCCAGGACTTGAATAAGCAATTTTTTTTTTCCTTTGAGGAAGCGTAGTTGAGGGTTGGTTGTTAGTTTCTGGTTTTAACTCCTGGAGATGTACCAGACAGCGGCTGTGTAGGCACTGTCCTTCCCCACCAGGGCACGGACCATCCCCTGGTACCTGGGGGTGAGCCAGGATCCAGACGCAGCATTGCCACCCTCACACAGAGACCCCCCCTCTCCTCTTCCTCCTCCTCTCTGCACCACGCTGACCCCCAGCCCCACCATGTCCATCAGTGACTTGCTCTACAGAGAAGCCCACCGTGATACTCACTGGTTGTACATCTTCTCCCCAACGAAGGACCTGAGCCTCCGGCAGCCGAGCTCACAGGGAGAGCCGTGTGCGGGGTATTTATGGGGTGCTGAGCCCTGCTGAGGAGAGCTCTGAGCCCAAAACCGCCCCTGCTGATGAGTGCACCCTGGGAACAGAGAGGGCTTTCACCACCCAAATCCTCCCCACGGCTTTGGGAAGTTTTGTCTTGCCCTTCACACAAAAAGGGGCTTTGAATGTTTTTTCTGAGACCTAAATTCTTCACAAGCAGAAGTGATTACAAAGGAAAAAAAAAAAGAAAGGAGTGAATGGAGCGCACAGGAGCCGCACCAGGCACTTGGCATGGCTGCTCAGCTGTTCCCCGGCACCCTGTGCCGCAGGGGGGCGTTCCAGACCTTCCCCGGCACAGAGCGAGGGCAGTGAGAAACCGCTCCTTCCTGCACAGGCACTTCGGACCTCAGACCCCAAGATCAGGAGATGCTGGTATCGAATATGATCATTCCCACCTCCCATACACAGCAGCTACCAGCCTTTCCCTCCATCCTGGGCTCCATGGAGGAGGGTCTTGGTGACCTGCAGCACATCAGTACAAGGACAGCAAGACTGAAGTGTGACCCACCAGCCAGGGGGGCATCAGGGAGCTCCGTCCCCCACCATCACAGCTCCGGCTGTCGCTGTGCTCACAGCCAGTGCCTCCCCTACAGTGGCACGTGCTGGCAGCTCGAGCTGCTGCATGAGGCAAATTTCTTAAAACTCAATGCACGTGAAGTAGTATTTGTGGGTTTTTTGGTTTGGTTTTTTTTTTGGTTTTTTTTGTTTACCCCCCACACCCCACCCCAGCCCCGAGATGGGAGCCCCTGGCCCCATGGCAGGTCAGGCAGGACCTTGGGGCTCTGAGCACCCTGCTCTGGGTGCAGATGTCCCTGCTCCCTGCAGGGGGTTGCACTGGGGGAGGTTGGAAGGTCCCTTCAACCCAAACCAGACTGTGGTTCTGTGATAATAAAAGTTAAAAAGCCACAGGGGTGTGTGTGCACACGCATACGGAGTCTTTTATAAGACAGACCACAGCACCCGTGAGTCCACTCCGGCTGAACAGCTCCCGTATGGAACTGCAGGTTTTGCAACATGACACTTAAGGAGAGCTCAAGGGAAGGCCCCTATTAAGTTTGTTTGTGTCCGTGACTCATTTGGAGTGTTTTAATTGTCCCCGAGCAAGTCCATTTGTCTATTTATTCCCATTTTTGTTGAGTTCTGTCAAAACCTTAGAAAGGAGCATTAAGTAACGTGGATCAAGAGCTCTGAGTAATGAGGGCAGCCCTTTGAAAGCTAAATCCAAAGAAATGTGAGCTCCTCGCCTCCTAAGTTGCTTAACGGGAACACGTAAATAAAGCATTTACACAACACTGCACGGGGCGGCCACAACGAGGAGTGACTTTAGGCGCAGGGGACTACGAGGAACCGCTGTCACCTACCACACAAGCCTGAAGTTACCCACAGGACATTAAAGTATTGTCAATAATGACTAAAGCCAGGCTCGTGGTGGTCTCTCATGGAGCTTCCCCATGAGGCACCAAACCAACCCACAGCAGGGAGAGGGGAGTGGTTGAGATTTATTTTTCATTTTGGGGACTGGTTTTATGACAGTTACTGTAAGAGCCTGCGCATGCAGGCTCAGCAATGACAGCTTCACGTCCGGGGAACAGGCAGGACAAGCCACGAGGGATGTGCCAACACTGCACAGCTCGGAGCTGCACGAGGTAACAACGGGCAACCCAAGAGCTCGCTACAAGGACAAAACACCCCATTCCATAACACCCAGAATAGCTTCAGGAAAGCACCCTCAAAGCGACAACGAACCTGGACTCCAAACGTATCTGCTGCGGCGGCCCAGTGCGTTCCTTCCATCCTCCTGCGAGTGTGGCCAAAGTGAGCAGAGAGGGAAGAGCAGCGTAAAGTCCTCCTGAACAGCAGCTCAGGTCACACGAGGGACAGGCCACAGCTCAGACTGGGGCTCTCGAGGGCCCAGACCAGCCTGAGAAGCTCAAGCACGGCAACACTTGAACAATGAACATTCACCATCCTTGTAAGAGCAAAGGGATTTTTTTTCATTACATCTTAAAATTCCCCCGAGTGCCCAGGCTTTACCCCTCCACACCACCAGTGTCTCACAAGAGGAACTGTGGCTGCTGCTCTGACGGGTGTTGATAGGAGGCAGAACAGCACCATTTCTGTCCCAGCCCAGTTCTCCTCACTCACCACTTGTGACTCCAGCTTTACACCTACATGTGACGCCAGGATCTCTGTTAGGAAAAAAAGTCCTTCTCTCATGGAAATACTTGTGCAGGTTTGATCACTCGCTGGGCGAGCCTTGGCCCCATCAGAACTCACGAGTGAACCCCTAACTCAGAAATGTAATTGAGTAATTCCGTGTATTCTGATCTGGTGGTTGTCCCTTCAAGGGCAAGAATTGCCATATAATTCTCCAAAGAATTATACCAATAGGCCCAAAGCAAATCTTCTGTGAAAGGTGTTACTGTAAATAGACGTACAAAACTTGGATGAATTTTACAGCCCAGAGGAACAAAAGTCTTTTACTGAGGCAGATAATCGTTTATTTACGGCAAATTTCTGGCTCCCTTGGAAACAACAGAACCCGCTTTTAAATTAGTCCTGAACTCAAAGAACATTGTTTTGATTAAAGACAAGTATTTTGAGAAGACAAAGGAGGCGCTTGTTCACCACACACAGACAGAGACAGACCCACCTCCATATCACAAACAGTCCCGGACATTTAAAGAGTCACAGCAACTGGCGCATCGTTAGACTCCCCTCTGCACACCACACACACCTTTGTGGTCACCAACAGCTGCAGGATTATTTTCACATTTATTTTACCAAGCACAATATAGTGTAATCATTTGTAAACAGATAGATATTTACTTCTCCCTTCACAGTCTCTCAAAAGTCATTGGCACAAATCCCGAGTTATTTTGGCCCATGTAAACATTCTTCTTACACACACGCAGCCAGCGCTCATCGGTAAATCATTCCTACTTAAAGCCAGCAAATAAATAAGGAGCTGAGGTGTGGGGGGATTAATATCTGAGGCTACGAAATCGGGGTTTCCTCAGGCTGAGCATCGGAGGTTTGATAGTGGGTTTGTTCTCGAGCAGCACCGCTTCGTTCTCAGTGGCTGGGAACCTGTTCCTGTAGATCAGGGGATATTCCTTCTGGAACTAGAAAACACAGGGAAAAAAATAAAATCAGCTGTCAGACTCTACCAAATCCTCGGGCTGTGCAGACAGAGCGTGGTTCCCTGTGAGGATGGGTACCAGCATGAGGGGCACGGCAAGGGACTCCGCTGACACCCTCAGCCAAAGCCATAGCCCTTCGTGCTTGAGTTCACAACTGATTCACAACGAGTCAAAAGGAGTTTTGTTGGCACTTCATCTCCTGGGGAAATGAGGAAAGCTTCCATTTGTGTACCAAGGATTTTTAGCTGCTGTGACCAGATCAGTGTTATAAGCAAACGCTGTGTGGTTCTAAGGGCCAGGATCTGCACTTGCAGTGACAGACAACTGGACAAAAATACCGAGCTTCAGAGAGAGGTTCTTGACACGAGCTGCATCCAGCTCTGGGCTCCTCAGGCCAGCAGAGACAGGGAGCTGCTGGAGTGGGGCCAGAGGAGCCCCAGCAGTGACCCGAGGGTGGAACCCTCTGCTGGGAGGAGAGGGGAGAGAGCTGGGGGGGTTCAGCCTGCAGAGGAGAAGGCTGCGGGGAGACCTGAGTGCAGCCTGTCAGTGCTGCAAGGGGCTGTGCGAAAGCTGGGGAGGGGCTGTTCAGCAGTGGCTGTGGGGACAGGACAAGGGCTGATGGTTCCACTGACAGAGGGAGATTGAGAGCAGAGAGAAGGGAGAGATTGTTGCTGCTGAGGGTGGTGAGAGCCTGGCCCAGGCTGTCCCGAGAGGTGGCAGAAGCCCCATCGCTGGCCCCATGGCAGGTCAGGTTGGCCCTTGGGGCTCTGAGCACCCTGCTCTGGGTGCAGATGTCCCTGCTCCCTGCAGGGGGTTGCACTGGGGGAGCTGTGAAGGTCCCTTCCACCCAAACCAGTCTGTGATTTGATGACATTTCACCTGTTCCTAGGGAAGGCCCCAGGGAGGAGTAAGGGTACAATGCACCTACACACCACCCAAACCTTTCTGCTGATGGATTCAGCCTGAGGAATGTGACACCATTTGTAACTGTTGGGAGTTGATATAACTTGGCCCTAACCCTCTGTTTGGCTTTCCCCCATTCAAAGTATCAAAACATTTACTCCAGAAAGTCATGATTTATGACCCCAGCAGCTCTCCCAGCACAAATAGCAAGACTAATGCTACAGCTCTGTGAAGTTTCAAACAGACTTTGCTAACACGTGGTGCTTACGGCACAAGCTGCTTCTGGACTTTGGTGGGAATTCACCATGAATTTCA
The DNA here is from genome assembly GCF_000710305.1 of Buceros rhinoceros silvestris. Classification (NCBI taxonomy): domain Eukaryota; kingdom Metazoa; phylum Chordata; class Aves; order Bucerotiformes; family Bucerotidae; genus Buceros; species Buceros rhinoceros. Next base: position 9,404 of record NW_010391309.1, on the reverse strand, counting down.
GTTTGTACCTGAGGTTGTGCTGTTAAAGGATTTTACTTTACTGTGCTCCTTCCCATTTCATCCGTTTAAAGTGCTGCTGTGTATCACTTCTTTCCACTTACTCTGAGATTTAAATTAGGGTAATTAACTATCCTTCTTTACACACAGGATGTTTTAATGAACTTAGAAAAGTGGAGGCTAGACTTTTGTTCAGGACCAGAGAGTTTTCTCCACACACATGAAAGTCAGAGTTGCAGGAGCTGGGGGAGGGGACCCAAGAGAAAGAAATGTGGCTGCTCTGAAAAGCTGCTTGGAGTCACAAGACTTGCTCAGGAGATTCCAGGACAAGCACAACACTATTCAATGGGGCAGGAGCACTTGCCAAAGGTCTTCTGACAAAACCCTCGGCACTAAACCCTGCCAGAATCACTGGATTTTCACTTTAGTATTAGGCAACATGTTAGTAGGCCATGGAAGCACCAGATCATCTGGAGCAATACACAGGTTACAAAACACAAAGCTCGGTCCCCAGAGAAAGATGTTTCAGGATTGTGAACAGAGAGAGCTTGACGTCTTAAGAAAAAAAAAAAAAAAAAAAAAATCACTGCTTCAGGGCCTGGGGTGGGGTGAGTTGAGCCTGGAGCAAAGGAGGCTCCGGGGAGACCTTCTGGCTCTGACAACTCCCTGACAGGAGGCTGGAGCGAGGTGTGTGTTTGAGGTGGGGGGGTGTCGGTCTCTTCTCCCCAGGAACAAGTGACAGGACAAGAAGAACCAGCCTCCAGTTGCTCCAGGGGAGGTTGAGGTTGTCCCTGAGGAGCCATTTCTGTCCCGTTGGGGTTGTGCAGGCGTGTCACAGG
>NW_010391309.1:717-8489 GCF_000710305.1 Buceros rhinoceros silvestris | reverse complement strand
TCCCTGGAGGGGTTTCCCAGCCGTGTGGAGGTGGTGCTGAGGGACAGGGGACAGTGGGGACCCGGCAGTGCTGGGGGAACAGGGAGACTTGATTTGCTGGAAGGCCTCTTCCAACCTAAATGATACTGCTTTCCATTAGGTCACAGAATCTCAGAGTAACATTATTGTGTTCAGCCATTGTTTGAACACTGCTGCCACCAGACAGCATCAAATGCTGTATTAGACACCATCTTCAAAACTCCTAGCAATCATAACACCCTCAACAGCTCTGGTCTCCAAAACACACATTTCCTACCACAGTCTGCTTGTGTTCTGTACCAGGGGTGAGTGACTGAGATCTTTCCCTCATAGAGGCATTTTCAGAAGCAGATGAGATATCCACCAAGTTTCTTACCTGTTTCAACTTTCTCTTTTTGTCTTTTACAGACAAGTTTTTATCTTTGATGATGTTCTCCAAGAGCTCTGCCACTGCCGCTTGAGAGGTAGAAACCTTCTGTTCCTCAAACTCCTCAGGAGTTATTTGTTTGCAGTATGAATACGTTGGCAATATGGCCCCAATTTCCTCCTTTGGATACTTGCACTGAAACAAGAGTTGGAGAAGCTCTGTGGATACTCCAGTGATGGAGTGTTCCAGCAAGAAGGTACCCAACAAACAGCCAAGCGTCCCGACAGCACCACCACGATTTCCAATAAAACATTATAACATTGCTGAAATCTGCAATGCATCAGTTTAATACAAGTTTGCATTCAAAACATCGTGGTTTTATTGGCAGTTTTCCCTTCCTGCCTTCAGAAGCGACAACACCCTGCAATCAGCAGCTGGACCGATGCCACCAACCTGCGCCGCCCTCACGTGTTCTATGTGATCTCGCACTGCGACCTGCAGGTAAGTTGGGACTCTAAATATCTCTTGGTGATGGTCCATTAGAAATGAAACCAATCGGGTGGAAAGCAGCTCGTCCAGGTCTACTTCTTCTGCGCAGCACAGCACACAGCGGGAAAAGGTCTGGATCATCTGGAAGAGTTTTGGCACATGATCAACTGAGGGATTTGTCTGGCCAGTGAATTCTCCAATACCAACTGTCATTAAAATTGCTTTAAATCAGGAATAAACTCCAAACATCTAAAGTCAGGAATGCTCACCTGAAATAAAGAAACTTCTTTTAACATTAGATTGAAACTTTTTTTGAATGGAACAGGACTTTCAGTTCAGAACACTTATTTTAAAGAGGTAATAATAAGCAAAACTCTTCCCTGGCAGAGAAGGGGCCATCTTCAGTTGACCATCTCAAAGCGAGATGGTAGAAACCCTGGGGGCCAGCCTAACCGAGATCTAACTGCACACCAAGATCCAGCTTAAATTGCTTTAAAACCTGTTTTACAGCTATAGAGTCCCAGCTTTTAGCGGGCTTATTTTAAATTAGCGTGTGCAGGTACTTTGTTGTTTTATTTAATCTTGTTGACAAAAGTCTTTAGTTGTTCTAGCAAAAGCTTGAATTCAGACCTTGGAGCTAGCCTGTAAACTCACTGAGCAGAAAATCAACTGCTTTGGAAGTGCCTTTATCAACTTCACAAAGTTTAGTCCAAGAGAGGTTTTTCTACAGACACTCTGCCAACACCTTTGAAGTTAAACAGCAGTTGGGCAAGAAACTGACTCTGACTGAAGGATCTTTCTTCTAAGAAACTATTTCCCTTCTCCTCCCAAAGTAAACAAAAGCAACAGCAATATTTGGAATGTATTAGGATGGAGCCAAAGTGCTTGGTTCAAGTCAGGTTTCTGTGAAGATTCTGGAGATGAACAGTCTGCCCATTGATCACTAACTGCACTGAGACAAGAACCACAAGCACAAACACTGCTCGCGCTCTCAGCACCGCTTCCAGACTCTTGAAACACCAGACACTCTGCACTCGTGGTTCTCTTACCAAAGAGCGCGTGCCCATTGCATCATGCAGTCGAGGCATGTCGACATTCTCACTGATCCGAGAGATCATCCGCATCAGGAGCTGAATCTTCCTACGGTTTGGTGGTGGAAGCAACAAACAACATATCTGCAGTGCTTCCACAGCGATGCGTTCTAAGTGAGGCTGCAGGAGATCTGTGAGGTAATGGTGAAGACAGGAGACATCAGGACTTGAACCAGATTTCAGCATGTTTTTATCTCAGTACAGGAACATTCCTTCAACAACAATCATCTGTGTTTCATGGAAATCAGCTGTAACATGGTAGATAACATTATGGGATGCTTTTTTTTTTTTGCGTGGCCATCTTCAACTTGCTCCATCATGATAAACTGCTGGTGCCATTAAGACCATGATCCTATTCCAAAATGACACTTATTCCTATAAGCACTTCCAGAAAACGTGTTTCAAAGACCTGAAGAGGACATCTCCAACCAGCAGATTTATGCCCGTTCCCTGCCTCACCCGCAGGCAGTACTTTGATCAGAATGACTTATCTCTTACCTGAACAGGAAGGTGAATTACCAACACCCCGAGTTTAAGGCTCCAGAGATTCCTCACACTACTAGTAGTTAGCAAAAGTACAAAGGGCCACCTTTACACAGTGCAGTTTAGCAATGGGGATATTTTTAAACCCCCACAGCTTGTGTTATAGGCAACAGTGCCAAAGATTAGGGAAGCAGAGAGGAGTTAGTCACACCGTGAGCCCATATGACATGCCTTAGAAAGCCATCTTACTTTGCGTGCCAGCCAACACACAAGAAGAGTGAGTGAAAGAACATTCTGAGAGTTCTGTGGTACTTTTGCAGAGTCTCTTTTTGATGGTGATAGCAGAAAGCTCAGTCCTGACATCCACTGAAGCAGCCACACCAGAGGTATTTGATTTTCCTTGCCCACAAAGGGGGCTTGGCTTTACGGTGATTTCAGCAACTGGTATATTAATGCTAGAGCAGCTCTTGGAGTTCCTCTGGCCAAGTAAACTCAGAGACCTGCATATTTCCTTTGTCCTCTGGTTTTCATTGAACAGCGCTTTATCCTGAGGAGTTGAAGCAGACGCTTTCTGGATCCCGTTGGTTCGTTTTTGACTTGCGTTATCAAAACCAGTCTCCGATACCAGATTCGCTTGACACTCCTTCGGTAGTGATTGTTGTCCATTTCTGGTGCCCAGGATGGTGTTCACGTCACCTCGTCTGAGGGAAGTAGAGTCTCCTTTAGTACCTACACTTGAAGTAGTGTCTCCAATTCTTTCCAAAGAGTAACACCTTGTCCTAAATGTTTGAGGCAGATCTGGATCATTCCTGAAACCTGACAGATTTTGACAGCTTCCTCCTAAGAGACTGTCAGTGCTGCCTTGCCTACACTGCTGCAGTGTCTTTGCACCTCGCTTGTGAGCAATTAGCTCTTTGGAAGACGACTTCCTGGAAGCATCGCATTTGTTCTTTTTGTCAGGCTCTTTGCAAAGTAGGCTTAGAAGAAGACACTCAGTTGACTTGAAAGAGTTCAAATGAAGAATTTTTGAAGGCTGTGGGTCACATTTCTCATCTTGGACAGAATGCTTTCCACTGCATTTATCTGGAATTGTGGTGTAGCCACACATAACTATCAGAAAATGAAATACAAATTAAGATGCAAGTGGTACAAAAATGAACATGTTCAGACAGACAGTTGCTAACTGAACAGAGCAGACAACAGATAAAGACACTAACTTATAGCTGACTGTTAGTAAAACCTAAAGAAAAACTTAGCTCAGTCTGAAAGCAATCCAACAAGGTAAATGCAACCAACATGCAAGAATAAAGTTAACCCACTGCAGCAGTGAGGAACAGAGAGGAACAAGCACCGCTCTTTGCATGATGGTTATAGCACGTTAAAACGTTAGCTCCAACAGCAATTCGTGTGGGGTATTATGAGACAGAACCTCATTGCAATCGATACTGTCATACGGGGTGAGAGCACTGATGATCTTCCTCAGGTTCAAGCTGCCGTTCAGATTCAGGGTCTGCTTTGCATCACAGTTCTGTTCCCTGGTTGATATAAACCTAGAGCCTGCGCTAATTATTCCTAAACTCATACGTACCTAAAACATTCACAAAAAGTTCATAGTATTCAAAAGTCAGTAACGGTTCGGGGAGACTGAGAAAGTAGTCAGCAACTGTCCTGAACACATCTCGTTCAAACCCGCTGTAAGTGGGTTGGCTCATGTCATTATTTCTAGGCCCTAAAAAGAGGTGAAGAAAGAAAATTCACACATACAAAAAAACTACCAAAACACAATTCCATTATAATAAGAAATTAAAAAAAAAATCAACATAACTTGGTTCTTGTAGAAATGACTGTTTCCCAAGAACAGAATCATGTAGCAGCACACAAATATTTTGTTTAGTTCAGCACTGAACCATTTGTAAGCAAAAATAGTGTAAAATAGTCTCTGTAGCCACAGCAGAGCTGTGCTCAGTTTCAACACCTCAGCTGTTCCACACCAAGACAATAAATGATCTTCCTCTTTTCAGTGACTCTATTCAGCTGGTTCACCAAGAGAAAGCTCTCTTCACTGCTGCTGTGCCACATTCCCAGGCAATAATGCAATGTGCCAGTTTCTCAACACATCAAAGCACTCTGGTGAGTTGAATTTCCAAAACAAAACATCACCACTGATCTTAACATGCAAATGTACTTCACTTTGAACTCTCAAAATAGGTTTCTGGAACTTAAAAGCTATTTGGTGACTTACAGTAGGCAAGGCATTTCATAGCTGACAACACCCAGTGAGGGAGGTCCTCTAGAATAAACAGACAGGCACATTATTTGTGAAGAACCCCAAACACTTCAGAACTGATTTCAGTAATGGTTCATATGGAATAAATATACCAGATCCAATTGAAAACTAATTTTTTTAATATTGCTACGCATGTGTGATGGAGAAGGGAATGCAACACACTGACAAAAAAAAAAAACCTTTGAGACAAATATACCGAACCGCACTCTGGTTTGGGGAAGAAGTGTAACAGGCAGACCTTGAAATACAGGACTTTAATGATTTACGGGTTGTTGAAATCCCACCATTCAATTTTCTAAAGGTCTTTAGAAAAAAACAGAAAAACTCACCTGATTTGTCCTGCAAAATAACGACACCGTGTTTGCTCGTGTGGGTCATGTTGTACATGACGTACTCAGGAACGATCTGTGATGGCTGCAAAACTTCTTCCAAAGATGGGAGCCCTAAAATGGTTTGCAAACTGGGGGGAGGAAAAGAGCAGATGTTGTCTGCTGGTAACAAATGAAACCAGTTCTTCCCAGTCAAACACCAGTTACTCAATAAGCTGGTTTGCTGCTTAATACGTTCTCACTTCCAGAAGGACAAATGTCAAAAATGAGTAAGAAAGAGGATTAGGGTGTGTAAAAGGGTGCTTAAAGCATACTTCAGCACCAGCAACAATAATTTTCAAGAAATCTCTAATAAGCAACAGCCCAACAGTAATAAAGCCTTTAGACAGCATGTGTATACAGTACCTGGTAAAAAATACTCAACTGAGAACATTTTTTTAAACATCTAAAAAAATTTGCGAGGCAAAAGCTGGATGGGGCCATTGCTCACCCAAAGCACATACAAGAGAAGGAGCTTTTTACGATGTGTTACTCACTGTATTAGAATGATATTTCTCCAAGTTTCTTGCACATATTCCTGGCTTATTTCCTTCCTATGCAGCGTGTCGTCCTTGTTTTCCTCTGTTATATCCAGGCTTGGGTTTTCTAAATTTTCCTGAAAATGGTGGTTTATAGCATTAAGGCGAACAAGTCTCTAAAGAGAATTCAAAATTAAGCAAAAACTGCCCCCAGAAGTCTACGGCATCCTGCAGAACACTCAATTCCAAACCCCGATCCAGGCAATAGCCCTAAGCGCCTCAGCACTGCAGGGTCGGTGTAGCCAGCCTGAACACAAACAGGGCACTAGAGAGAGAGACCTGATCAGCTCTGGAGTCAGCAGTCTGACAGACAGAAACGCAATCAAATCCAAATGGACCAGCGGCCAAAGAGTCCTCCTTTAGGGCTACAATCTAAATTCAGACACTATGTGCACACACACAGATCTCTAAAGAACAAAGGACCAAACACTTCTGTTCAATCTTTTTCAGAAAGCAGCACAGTCAAGTAAGTTGTGCTTTTTACTTGTCTTCAGTGAAAAAAAATTCAGCCTCAATAAGAACATATTGTCCATTTCTAGGACTCCATCTTCCAGCCCTCCCAGGACTTTAATAAAATACTGTAGCAGGGAGATTGCTGCACAACCACCACAATCCAAAAGACAACAAGAAACCTCCCATACCGGTGACACAGGATGCTACCGACACCATTAAAACTCCCCGATACGAAATCGGCCCTATACTGCAGCGGGGAAGCACGCGGTGGGTGTGAAATGACCTTTCTTTCTGATTAAGAGACAAACTTTGGACCTGATTGGCAATGAAGGAACAGCTTCACCCAGTTTTAAGATCGCTCTTAATGCACAATGCCTTCACTTGCTGCTGGCATTTCCAACCCTGCAGATGTGATTCCACATGTGTGTATTGTTTGACTATTTACAGGTTATTTAATAAAATCCTTTTTGTACATCAAAGAGGAGAAACAGTACATCAAGATGCTTCATTACACCATAGAGCTGTGTCTTTCTGCTGTGCCTACAAAAAGGTTCTATTTCCCCGCCTAGAAGAACCTACCCATTCATTTTCTCAGCTCGAAGGGAAGAGGACACAACAGAACAGTGTCACTAAAAGGTGATTACTTCCGGGTTTGGTTTTTTTTTTTTTAAAATAAAGAAAATACATGGCAAGAGTAATTATGTGAGAAACAGAAGTTACTACCAGAGACTGTAGAAGCTCATGTTTTTTAAAGGTCCTCCTGGCTAAATGTGGCAGTTTAAAGAGTCTTTCTTTGTCTCTAGAGAAGCTGTCCAAGTTCTCTTTGGATGGACACGAGCTTGGCAGGGGTTTAACTGGAGATGTTGAGGGAAATCTGTAATGAATAGGAGAGATGTTAAATGCATTTAGAGTAGACTGGATATAAAATAAGTCCTTTAACCAAAACCATATGCTATAATTCCACACAACTCTGGAGAGATTCAGGGAACTAGGAAGAAAAACACTGGCTTTTTTTTCTTTAGAACTCTGTTTAACAGTATCATATTATAAGTTAGCTTTGGGCTACTCTTCTTGATTCACAAGCCAAGCTGGAGACAGTCAGAGATTTACACAGCACTGACAGCAGAATCTGAAGTGAGGGTACAGGAGAAGGAACCACGGGAGTGGCAGCACAGCCCAGAGCCACTCCCGTGAGATCTCCTTGGCTCCCCTCCCGAGCACACACACGAGTGAAAAACGTGGCCAGACAAAAGCATGGAAACCGCCCTCAGTGCACAGGGTGTGTGGTCTGCACTGCAAGTCAGAGGAAAGTGAATCCATGAGTGGAGTAAGAGGGTGCTAATTATTCATTTTCGGCCCAACTGCTCAACCCAAAGCAATCTATTCTTGAGAATCTGCTCGTTAAGAGTTTTAAATAACATCCTGAACCCGCAGAGCTCTGTCAACTGCTGTTCATTTTGGTACCTGTATAGCACACCATTGTCTTCTAAGTTTTCAGATCCCCATCTCCCTTTTATATCTTCAATTACATGATTCTTGAGGAACTTTCTCAATAACTGAACAGTCTGCTGTCTGGTCACTTCAGGACCAAAGTTACTGTTATTCCTTAGTACTTCGTGGAGCCAGTCTACAGCCTCTGATGCAGTGAAGCAGCTCCCGTGTCTTTTGAAGTGTTGC
>NW_010391309.1:0-597 GCF_000710305.1 Buceros rhinoceros silvestris | reverse complement strand
TCCTGCTCGGAAATACTTTGTGACTTCATTCCACTGCGCGGGGAACACAACAGCAAAGAACAGAAGGTTAAAGCGTGACGTTGATCGTTGTAAGCATCAGTTGAAACAATATTATATTAATAAGCAAAATCATAGCATTAGTATTAGCAAAGATTGTTATACTGAATAACGTAGCAGTACTAAGATAGAAACATTACAGTCCGGATTAAAAAATACATTAGCATTCCACTTTGATTTTTGTTTCATTCTTCTGTAACTGAAAATAAGGCTAGAGTTTCACAAAGGTAACAGGTTTTACTGGTCCAGTTTCCTGAGGCATTTCAGCCCGCACCCTCCGGTGCGGCTCTCAGCCAGGACAGGGATCCAGCTGTCAGCGCGAACAGACCCTTTAAAGTCTTTTCCGCTTTGCTTGCGCGTAGGTCGGTGGCACACGCTGATCAGCCGGCCCCTCTCACTAAGCTGTCGCCCCGTTTTCCCGGAGCGAGGCGGTGTCTCCGCCGCAGGCCCTTCCCGGGGTGGGGGGTGCCCCCCGGCACTTAGCACCGCCTGACCGCGGGGAGCACAGGGCCCCTCTTCTCCCTCCGCCCCGCCGCTTCC
>NW_010391308.1:0-8160 GCF_000710305.1 Buceros rhinoceros silvestris | reverse complement strand
GGTGCAGGCCCTTGGGTCTAGTCGGTCGGGCCTAGTCTGCTGCAGAGCAGATTCGTGGGAGTCTTCTCTTCGTGAAGTCCGAGAGAGTGATCCGCCCCCGAGCTGCTGCTTTTAAAGGCTCCCGACATAACATTACATTCACCTGACTCTCTTAACCAATTAAATGTGGAATTATTGTACTACATGGAATAATTCTATTTGTCCATTTCCCAAAACAAGGAAGTTTTAGCTCAAACCAGGACAAGCAGAGACTGCAGATGGCTGGATTTGTCAGTTTTTAGTATTTTAGTTACGAATTATATATTATGCAAAAGAATTTCAAAACCACTAGGATTTGCAGAAGATGACTGTCAAACACAGAGCAAAATATAATATAGAGAATGTAATTTTATTTCTGTAGTACCAGTTAATAATGAGGAGACCAGAAAGCACAAGACAGTATATGAAGACATCAGTGCTGGGGGTATAGCAGGATGTTTTAGATATAGTAGGCTCTTAACAGCAGCAGAATTTTACTCAGTTTTGTGTGTTGTAAATATTCAATTTTCTTCCAAACTATCTCAGATCTCTAAGCACCATTCTTACTATACAGTTGATCAGCTGGAACATTACTATCTGCACATTTGTTTAATCTCACTGTTTTTCATCAGTTAAGTGTGAAATAAGTAGACAGGAGGAGGTAACTTTCTTGGTTGTGACAGGGAGAAAGAGATATTTAGAAGAAATTTTTCCCTCCCTTCCCCCCCAGATTTGTCCTGTGAGATATGCCATTTATAAGCTTTCCATCAGTGTGTGAAACAGCAGCCTGCACTTTGTCTGCAGATGAAGCAATGTTCTCCTACAAATATGGCAGGGACACCCGAACAGAGTCTCCATTACAGAGCATGGTCTGCTACTTAAAGTACTCACTTAAGTGTAGCATGTTGCTACTTGACAAGGTACCCTGACTGTGTTCTTCCACGTGCCACACATCTTTTCGTCTTTGCTGAGCCCAGTTATGCGCTACCTTGTGGAAACTTCACCTTGATGTTTGCCAAAATGCTGTCTCGGCGCCCTGTGCAGCTATTCTCGTTTTCTTCCTGTGAAGATCTGCTTACCCTGCAGCACCTGCACACCTGAACTGTTAATCTGCTGTTGCTGTTACAGGGTCTGCTTTTCAGTACATCTCTGCAAATGTGCTTTTACGGAGGCAGCCTCCTCAGTCTGCTCCCGCAGTGGTGTGCCCAGGACATTGTGTTCAGTTACCTCACAATTTTAACTTCAGTTACGGCACTTCTGTTCTCATATGGTATCGCTTGGATTTCTTTGGTACTGCCTCATAATTGGTTTGTTGTCTTTCTGTGCTGCAAAACCTGTCAGAAAAAGTACAGCACAACGGGCAGTCTTAAGGCTGTGTACAGGTAGCTGGCATGGTCAGTCCAACCTCATTTCAGTCTCGTTTTCTCTTAGGAAAACTGTAGGAAGTAAAAGGTGAGCAAGAGGAATTGCTTTGTGGGTTGCAGCAAATTGGGCCTCTCAATTTCTTTATCTTGGGAGAAATCCTTTCAATTTGTTCGTCCTGGAAGAAACCCCTTGGAAAGATGAAGATCGGAACTAAGCTGCTGTACTGCCACATTAACTATTCTGGTGGCAACAGGCCCCACACTGTTGTTGCAGTCTCTTTGTAATCCAACACTGTTTCAAAAACATGCAAGGGACTGAGGTCTGTACCAAAGCACTGTGTGCAAATGGATCTTGGAAGAAATTGAAAGTAGATAAAGAAGGCCTGTTTGCAACACCTGGTGGGAATTTCCCAAACTTATAAATGTGGCAGGTTTAGGACATACTTTCTATTTCTGTTATTTCATGTTTCATTGTTTATAAATATTTTCAGAAGCTGTTTGTTTGATAGCATGACAGGTGTAACAAGTTGTTAGCTGTGCAAGGATGATTTGTGCCTTCTGCTCTGGGCCTTATCACAAGGTGAAACTTTTCTGTACTGCCTGGTTAGCTTTCCTTGCTGCAAATTGCTAAGCAAAGTTATTTTTCTATTGTACACTTTTATTTCAGCTCCTGGCACAGACAGCACCTCTTATTAATTACAGAAGACCATGATGTGGTTATGTGTGTGCTAAGAAACAGGACCTAGCTACCACTTGTGATAGCTTATGGCCACATTTTTGGTGAACAGTGTAGCATACGTGTGCTTTTTGTGTGGTGATGATGGAAAGGAAGTGGCTTGTGCTCTTCCTCCTCCACTATTCCTTGAAGGAAGGAGTGGAGTACAGGCTGTCTGACTAGGAAGCTTATTCCACACCAGCCTACAACAGTGCTTTTCAACATGTTGTAGGTAAAGGTATTTAACCTTATTAAGAAAGTCAGTCTATCTGAAGTTCCTATTGCCATATTTCACTTGCCAAGGAATTAAAATTATGAATACAATGAATATTCTGACAATATATAACAACTACTGAACTCTTGTATGATCCTTGAAAACATGTTTTTGATTTCTAACCAGATAGTAAATAAGCTTGAATAATTATTGTGGCAGTGGTATTTTATGTTTTTTGGTTGCTCACCTGTCTGAGTTCATAATTTCCCACCTCCCAGGTGCAAAGTATTTCGCAGGGCTGATCTGTCACCAGTCCGTAGTAGCCCCTGAATCATAGGGTGAAGATTGTTGGCCTAGAATGTAGAAATGCTGTCAAACATAATCTTCATGGTAGTAGCCCTCTATAAGGAATCACAGATTAACGTGATTTGCAACAGTAATTTTATCCTTTGAAGTTACCTATTTACTAGCTTTTATTAAATAGAAGAAAAGGTCTTAATTTGTAAACCTACATGTACCTGGAAGTAATCAGTTTCCAGCCTTCTGAACTGGATTCCTCTCTGGAGATAGACAATATGTAAAAAAGAATAATAGGATTTTGCTTTATGTTATGCAACTGCTAAAAAAAATAGGAAATCACTTAAGGGAAAAAAAACCAAAACAACACACCAAACCCCAAACATCTCAGACTCAGTAGTTGTATTAAATTCCTAATTGTTGACTGACTGACTCTGAAAAGGAGAGAACAATAGTGTGTGAAAACAGATTTTTTTTTTCCGTTGTAGTGTTTTGATGAACTGTAGTTCTACAAAAGATACGTCACAAAATGCATCTTCTGGAGATATATTAGGGAGAAATACAGATATATGTTGAAATATCAGTAATCACTACCAGAATAGCAGTGCATGGTTTACAGTTATTCTAATATTTTTCTTAAATTATGCAAGTGGGAGCTTGTTTGGGGCTATAAAGCCCAGACTTTCCCTTTGCCTTTGCAGTGGAATTTGTTAGTTTTGCCTAGAAGGAATCTATAAGTGGAAAACCAAATGAAGCTGATCAGCAAATCTTGGGCAGAAATTTGAAAGGGAATACACAGGAATGGCTCCATCTAGCTGGTCAGAAATGTGAGGTAGAGGAGCTAGTGCCGTGCCAGAGCATGAAGATCAGAATTACAGAGATTGTTTTGCTTGCTTTTGTGGTGATAGGTCCTGTAAGGATACTCCTTAAGGTGAGCGGGCACTGTAATTATGAAGGGCTTGTCTAGAAAACATCAACTAGTGAAGTCCCACATGTAGGCTTTAGTATGGATGATGTCTCAGTCCTCCTGAGAAAGGGGTAAGCATGGCGAGAGAAAAGCCACAAAACTACAAATGGCATTGCTATAACTGTATGCTGTAAAACAGTATAGAGGAAAAGAACTCCTGAGGGGATCTGGAGTTATGAGGTCTCCTCGGCTCTGTGCAAAAGGACAGCTGCAGTCACTTAATATCTGCCACTTAATAAATGCATGCTGAAAACCTAACTATTTTTATTTCTGTACTGAAAGAAATTTAATATGTGTATACTTGATAGAATACAACCAAATGGTTCAAAGTCCTATTCTGAAAGGATAGGAGCATTTTCAAAGAATTCTCATTATCTAGAAGAGGATGTGTTATCAGGTACCTCAAACTCTTCCAAAATATGAATTTGTTGGCATGCCCTCAAATGTTGCTTAAGCCAGCACTTTTTACCAACACAACTCTGCCTCATGCAGTTTTAGGATATGTGACTGCCAAAACGTAATAAATTGTATTATCTCAAATGTCTTATTGACAACTTGAGTATGTGACCAGATTTTACCCTTGAGGATCTCCTTTGGGTGTACTTACAGAAATTATACTTTATTTCTTTACACCAAACTTCCCATACTTCACCCTTTATGCGCAAACGCTCTACATTTCATGATCAGCAGTTTAAACAGGAAAAGGAAATTTGCCGAAGAGATCTAAATCTCATTTCATCATTGTAAGCAGAAGAGACAGGGCATGTACCTAAACAAATATTACATATTCTAATCCTGATTTTCCTGAATAAACCAAGAGCTGCAGCTGTGAAATGTGGTGTTGGATTTTTTTAAAACCTAGATCATATCAGACAAAGAATTTTATACTTTGTGACAGCAGGCCCTTTTTTCTTTTTCTAGGTGATAAAAGGAAAATTGAAGTTTGATTCCTTTGTGTTTAGAGATTTCAGACAATGCATTTTTTATTGTGCCAACTACATAATAAGTGAATTTTTGTGTCACCTGTTCCATGTCTCAGTACACGTATGGGGGAGAAACAACAGTATTTGTAATGTTGAGAATTCATGCGTTTTTTATTATCCTCTGCACTTCCTGTAATGGAAGGTATGAAGGCAATGATGTTACAACAGAAGAAATGTCTAAATAGATGTACACAGATGGGTTATGTTGTTAGTATTGTGTATCAGACTGCTGGAGGCTAAATGATAATGAAATGGATGGAAATTGAGCTTACACTGTCTTTTATTAATCTGTGGTTGATAAGCTTTTCAATCACACTGCTGTGATGTAACCATTTGCAAGCAAATTGCCCCAAACTAAACCAAACAAAACTTTGATATAAATTTGTCAAGGACAAAAAATACTTTCTTTTTTTTCCCCTCAGTAATAGCTTTTGTTTTGTTTCAGTGTGACTATAGCGAAGATGAATTCTGTGATCTGCAAAACTGGTGGAACTTTCTTTAGTACAGATTGGCTCCATTTCACCTGTATCCTGTGCTGCAGCAATTCCCAATTCACCCATGTGTCTTGTGATGTTCTCATTGGGGAAATGAGACAATGCAGGGTTTACTGGAGCTGAGCATTTACTTTATGACAGGCTGACTGCTAGCTGTAGCCAAACTCATTAGTCAGATACTACTAAGAGCATTAAAAGGTCATGATTTTCCTGCCTTTTCTCAGTAAGCACACTGGTTTGTATCTCTCTTCAGTGTGTGGCTACTAGGTGTTTTTTTGGATTTAAATTACCTGTCCACTCTTAAAGTAGATTGATAATCACCTGAGGGATCAAACTGTTAACACTGATAACACTATCCTATATATTTCATTACTTGAGAATCTAGGCTAAAACCACTCTTATACCACTGTGCGCAAGAATAAACAATCAGTTCTATTTTGTCCCTCTTTAATTACATCCGTCCTGGTACTGACAGTAGTTTGTCAGATCAAGAAAGTTTGGTTCAGCAATAGACTGCAGCTTTCATTTGGATGCCTGTGTAAGCACTATATTATACTCACAGGACTGAAACATAATTGATTCTGATAGATATGCACTTTACTGAAGTGTATATTATGATTTTTTTAGATATATTGTCTTTGTCACAGAAACTTGGTAATACAGGTTTATCTTATAATGTTATTTATAGTACTAAGTCTAACTTAGTCTGTTAAAGCTAACATAAGTGTATGGGAGTTTTCCAGAATATGCAGTTGACAGCTCATCAGCATAAGAGGCAAAGACAAGAAACAGGATAAGTAATAAATTAGATACCCAGATACACAAACCCTTAGATAGATGAGATAATGGAGAAATATCCCTTTCTTGTTGCTGATCAGTGGACCACTGAAGGAACCACTTAAAGCTTTGAAGTTGTTCAACGAGAACTTTGTAACTGAGGAGGAAGCAAGATTATTATTGAGCCTCTTATTGGGAAAAAGCTAATTTTTTATGGGATTTTTGAGGGGGCTCATGGGAATTTATAAAATCTAGAGGGATGTTCTGAGGGAATTGTGTGAATGCATTTATTACAGGATATTTAGAAGAAGGGTCAAAGACAGGGAAAGGTAGGGACTGAGGTGAATCAGAGAGGAACAAGCATGGGAGAGCAGAGAGGAGATAAGTGCAAGCTGCATGTAATCAACTGGTCAGTATATTTGTGGGGCTCAGCTCTGTGCCTGAAACTCTTCTCTGTGAACACTAATGTTGAAGATACATGTTGGAGACTTGTTGATAACACTTGCTAGTAGATGTTCATGTTTAGTTTTTGGTTTGGTTTTATATTTTAATTCTAACTTCACATTCAGTCTATGAGTTATGAATAACATTGCATCTGAGGTCATTACATGTTGGAGACTTGTTGATAACACTTGCTAGTAGATGTTCATGTTTAGTTTTTGGTTTGGTTTTATATTTTAATTCTAACTTCACATTCAGTCTATAAGTATAAGTTATGAATAACATTGCATCTGAGGTCATTGGTGTTAGTCACTAAAAATCAATTCTGAGCAGCTATATGTACATGGTGAAAACCTGGGGTCTGCTCTCAGGGGCTGACTGGAGCAGCATGATGTTGCACCACATTGCTGAGAAAGGGACAGTGTGGTCTGAGGATCTGGAAAACGCACTTAGACTGAGTCTCTGTTTGAGAAATGCTAATGGGAGGAAATTGGATATCATGTTCCTGGGGGGGAAAAGCGGGTTTGCATGATATAAATTCTAATGGGAATTTTGCTGACAAGATAGAACTTTGAAATAAAGTATCAGTTGTTTTGGGTTTTTTTTTTTGTTACTGTTGCTGTTAAAGAGGTTGGTTTTTCTTTTGCTGATTTGAAGTTTGTGTTGAAAGTCACTGTTAGAGTTAAAATAAGTGGTCTGCTGAGGGGACCAGTTGGGCAGAGTAAAACAGAAGCACTGTTTCTTCTGCAATAACCATTAACCAGTAGTTGGTCATGCACAATGTCAAAGTATCTTGATTTAAAATCTCTGCGAAGCTTTCAGGTGAATGAGCAGAGCTGTCTTAAAGGCATTCACTGGCTAAGCCTTCATAGTTGAATTGAAAAAAAAATAAGTGTCTCGGTATGTTTTAGTTTATTTTTCTTAACCATTTAATTTACTTTACAGTGAGTGTATCTAAGTAAACAAATTGTTAGTTTGCAACCATTCAGTTGCATGGTACATAGTTTCAGTGGCTTCTTCTAACATGTCAGTAGGAATATTGGTTGCTTTTACATGGATCAGGCCTTCTGTACAGAAACAGTGAAACCAAAAGCAAAAAATAAACTTTGCATAAAAGGAAGAAAAACATGCCACTTTCCTCTAAGATTGTTATTTTTCCTAACCAAGAAATGGTGTATAGGGCAGAAAGGAGAGATGTTGTATGGATCTGAGCCAAAGGACACTGAAATCAATGAGAGTATTTCTATGGATCTCAGCTGGCTTTCACTGTAACTTAATTGGGCTGATAAATATTTCAAAATTTAGCCTTCTTGCAGGAGTAATCTTAACCTAACTGTTTATTAAACTTCTAATAAAAGCTGTAATTTAGTTTGTGTGGAAAACCAGCACTGGGTCTTGTTTTTGAAGAACAATGTGTGTTAGACAATTCTGTCTCTTCCAATCCATTTGAACCCTTTGTCCTTTGCATTGAATATGTGAGGCATCTCCTTCTCGGAAGTACCACAAAATTGCATGATTTTCATGCCCTAGTATGAAGTTGAGAGTGTAGGTTATAAAATTGAGAAGCTGTAGTAGAAAGACAGGGTTAAAAAAACCTGAATGGGTCTGTGAAAGTTATCTCCTCAGCTTTTTGGCTGTTTCCTGGTACCTGGAAAGGATTTCAGACTAAACGTATTTAAAAATTACAAAATCAGGAATAATAATAATTATTTTTAGCACAAAAGATTTTGAAAGGAGCTTTAATTCAACCTGTTTGGATTCTTGCTGCAAAGGTATGTGTCACCTGCATGCCCAATTAAATATATATATATAAAGCTGAATTATGGATGTCACTCTCCTATAAACCTGTGGGTAGTGTAAACCTGGGGATAGTACACTTCAGACTGGCTT
>NW_010391307.1:57251-63602 GCF_000710305.1 Buceros rhinoceros silvestris | reverse complement strand
GTCCCTCGACCCTTAACAACTTCAAAAAAAGCTTTTGGATTCAAATACTCAACCAGTGTGAGTCTGGCATGACACACTTCAATGAAACATTGCAGTTTATGCTAGATGAGGATCTTGCCTTTCTCAAAAGCGAATCTTTTCAGAGTTATATAACTCAGTAAATGTGGTTGGTTTTGTTGCCAATGACAAAACTGAAGTATCCACACTCCTGTAACTAAAGATCTGAAGAGAAAAGGATGACTAACCACAGCTTTGTGACTTGAAGGAGAAAGAAATCAGAAATAATGAAGCATTATGTGAAAAAAAAAAAGCATTACTGAAACGAAAACTTAAATATACCCCACATATTATTGTATTTAAGGACTCACAACTTTCATCTCTTTTATCATTTTTACAAGTTAGCAGTGCTCCAAAGACATGGCCGAATCTTGACTCCGATGTCGGTTAGTGGAAAGATTTTTCCATGGATAGGTGTATGTGAAGTTGGGTAATGGATAAGGTCAATGGAATCAAGAATAACTTACAGTTTTCAGTGTAAGATTTGACACAGACAAAAAAGCACAATTTTTTGTAAAACACCGAGTTTACTAAGAAGCAGGTGACAAAATGTCTACATACGAACACTGGTATAATTAAAGTTCAAGGTCTAAACACTGTGTTTGGTGAAGGGTGGTTACAGTTTTCTTCTAATCTGATTAATAAGACATTTTTGGAATTAGAAGTTCCCGGTTACCATGACTCCTCATTGTGACCCAAGCAGCAATCCCAGGCTACAGAAGTGTTCTGAGACATCTGAGGAAAGCTGTCATGAACCCTCACCTTGCTATTCCTAGAACCACATCACCATGACAAAGGAGATGGAAAAGGCCAAGGTACTCAATGCCCTCTTTGCCTTGATCTTTACTGACCAGTCGTCAGGAATCCTAGGTTCCTCAGACCACATGGAAGCTCTGGAGCAAGGAAAGCTTACCCTTGGTGGGAGAAGATCATGTTAGGGAATATTTAAACAAACTGGACACACACGAGTCTGTTGGACCTCATGGAATACACCTTTGAGTGCTGAGTGAACTGGTCAGTGCCATTGCAAGGACAATCTCACTTATTTTTCAAAGGTAGTGGTGATTAGGAAAGGCTCTTGAGGGCAAAAGAAAGCAAATGCAACACCTATCTTCACGATGGACAAGAAGGAGGATCTACAGAAATACAGACTGGTTAGCCTCACCTCCGTCTCTTGGAAGGTTATGAGGTAAATCATTTTGGAAACCTTGACATGAAACACATGACGTTGTTTGGGAGTAGTCAGTACGGAGCTGCAAAATGGAAATCACGCTTAACTAACCTGAAAGCCTTCTACAGTGAAACGACTAGCCCAGCGCGTGAGGAGAGAGCAGTGGATGTTTATCTCAACTTCAGTAAAGCTTTTGTCAATGTCTCCCGTAACATCCTCATAAGCAAGGTGATAAACTATGGGCTAGATCTAAGTGGACAATGAGATGAACTGCCAACTAGCTGAACTTTGGGGCTCAGAGAGTTATGATCAGGAACACAAAGTTCATCTGGAAGCCAGTCACTTGTGGAGCACTCCAGGGGATAATATTGAGTCCAGAAATGTGTAGCAGCTTAATTAATGACTCGGGTAATGGGACAGAGCACAACCTCCACAAGTTTGCAGATGATACAGAACTGGGAGGAGTGATGGTTACATCAGATGGTTGTGCTGCCATTCAGATGAACCTCAGAAAGCTGAAGAAATGGGCCAATATAGACCTCATGAAGGTAACAAAAGGAAATGCAAAATCCTGCACACAGGGAGGAACAGTTCCACATATCTGTACATGCTGGTGTCCGAATGGTTGGAATACAGTTTGGAAAAGAAGGACCAGGGTGTCCTGAGGGACTCCAAGTTGACCACAAACCAGCACGTTAGGCAAAGCATGTCCAAGCAGGTCAAGGAAAATGATCCTTCCCCTCTGCTCAGCACTAGTGAGACACTTCTACAGTGAACAGCTCTGTTATTTCCCAGACAGGCACGGACATACTGGAGTAAGTCCAGCAAAGGGCCATGAAGATCCTTAAGGGATTGGATCACTCGTTAAGATGGGGAGAGACTGAAAGAGCTGGAGTTGTTCAACCTGGCGAGTAGAAGGCTCAGGGTGATGTCGTCAATGTGTATAGATAACCAGTGGGGAGGAGCCAGACTCTTCTCAATGGTGGCCGGTGACAGAGCAAGAGACCACGGGCCCACAGGCCCACAATGAAATATGGGAAGTTCCATTTAAACTTTCTTATTGTGAGGGTCATCAAACACTAGAACAGGTTGCCCAGAGAGGCTGTGGAGTCTCCATCCTTGGGGAAAGTCAAAACCTATCTGGACATAATCTTGGGCAACCTGAGCTAGTTGACTCTGCTTTGAGCGGGGGATTCGAACTAGATGATCTCCAGAGCTCTCTTCCCACTTCAACTACCCAGTGATTCTGCGATACAAAAGGTTTTAGTGTGAGGAAAATAAGACTTAATTTTATCGTCTCCAGTTTCTTTTCTTCTTTCTGATGTTTTATTATGTCAAACATTTTTGTATTGCAGAATGTCCATTGTGAGAGTAACTCAAGGCCTCAAAACTCCAGATCACGAAATATAGCAACATTTGTCTTTAAAAGGAGAGAAAAAGCGCAGAGCAGCAGCCACCAGCCAACTTCTCTGATAGACAGCGTCAATGAAAATTTTAAAGAAATTAATGAAGTTTAGGATGACAATATCAGTTCATGTATAATTACAAACTGTAGAAAGCAAAAGACTTGCTACAAGTGTAATTTGTTAGAACATGTTTTGCAGCCATAGCAAATTTACTAGATGTAGAGTCAATTTTGGTTGAAGTTAAATTAGGCATGCATCTTGATTCTTGGTTAAAATTCTTCAGCTGCATCCTCCTAAACTGGTATAAGTAATAATAATAAAAAAGTCAGTAGAAGCTGAAGCCTGCAGCTTATATCCCATTATAAATTACACTTCAGATTTTCTAAACTAATTGTTAAATTTAGACTTAGCAATTAGCAGTGCGCAACATTTACCAACAGAATTAACTGTATCACTTGCTATCAAGATGACATTTCAAGCTCAATTACATTTTCATATGTCCCAGACTGGTAGCTCTGATGCATTCTAAGAAAATAAAACCTAGAAACGGGCCAACTGCAAGTTGTCGTGGCAATGTTCACAATAGGAAATGGTCTTTTTTCCATTTCTGTTTTGGCTAAAAATGCAATCTTACAGGATAAAAATGCAGTCTTCTCTGAAAAGTGTGAAATTTTATCTCAGGTTGGTGGAAATAAAATGCAAATAGTTACTTTATAGAGTTCCACCATTTGAGAATTGTATCTAGCAACTTCACAGCTTCTAAGACTCCTTATTAACAAGTACATTGGAGTCCTTATTAGCGAGGACATGAACATGTCTGTTCTGTTCAACACCTGGTGTTGCTTTTTAGTGTGAGAGGGTATGAATCTGAGAACTTCAAAAGATATTTTCAACAAACAGCCAAACCTACAGAGAAACTCACAGCTGGATTTCATGTTGTGTTTATTTAGTAGAGCCAACCCTTAGGAAGTTTTTGCTCTGCAACTGTATAAAGACTAAAATTCAAAGCCACTTGCTCCTCATAATCCATTCAGAATCACAGAGCTGAACTAAATTCACTTGCTTTCAAGATATAAGTAGTGAAAGATCTTAAAGTTGCGATAAGAAGAGCCAGTCATACTTTGATGCAGTTGTATCTACTTGCTTAGTAGGTTCAAGATGGGAAAGAGCACTCTGCAGCTGCCGTTGAGGTGTAGACCCCAACACTCATCATGTATGTGACACCATTTTCTCCTGTACCAGTTCAAGCTGACTTTTGGAACAGAGTAGAACACAGAGAGAATTGTTTGATGTCAGTCTGGAAAAAGAACAAAACTGTAGTTTAAACAAAGAATGGGTAGAAAACTCCATTTTTCTTTTGATGAGAGGCTGGAGGCATTTGAGATTATCATTCACTCTAACCTCTTCCCTGGAAAAGGACAATGAGTGATAATGTTTGCCCTAGGACTTGTTTATGTTTCCTTTTCATCCTCTAGCATCCTTCTCTTTCTCTTGATTGTATCAGGATAGTTGCAATGCCTGTGGCTCTAAACCTAACACTCTTCAATCCCCCCACTTTCTCCAACTCCAGCTCCCTGTTGAAAAAGAAATCTCTGCCTTGAAAGCCTTGACATTCTCTCCCAAATCCTTTGCTGACTTTAAAAACCTATTCCTTCACAATGAAAAGAAGCTTCCTGACCTTGTGGATAACATCTTTTCCCTTTCTCCTCATCTATTTGTTGTTATACCTATGACCCGGGACTTTTCCAGGATATGAACCCTGGGAGCACGATTTCAGCGAGAGGGGTTGGATGGAGGTTTCTAACGTTCAATCACTTAAAATGTCAGCTAAGTACCCAAATGCCATGTGTGCACTTCAAAGCATAATCAGCATGTTCTGGTTCTGAGCACCAGAAATATGGATGGCACTTTGCATGCGGTACGTTATTTTCATATGAAACGTTTATTCAGGTGAAAAGTTCTCTGCTGTGTGTTCAAAATGTATTTCCTCTTTTTTTTTTTTTTTTTTTTTTTTTTTTTTTTTTTTTTTTTTTTTTTTTTTTTTTTTTTTTTTTTTTTTTTTTAGCTGTTGTGTAACACAAGCTTTTTCTCCTGGATTAAAATGGTAAATGAATGATGCATGCAATACAATAAAAAGCTCATTTACTGGTATTCTGAGATGTCTTCTGAGTTATATCTGGTTCTGTTCAACGCTTGCTGATTTGACCAGATGAATAAGCTTGGTACGACAATCTTTGGAAGGTTAACCCTGATTTTGTTAGGCTGACTTTGTGTTTACAGGGAAAAATAGGCATCATTAGAATGCGATTCATATGTAGCAGTACAGTACAGGAGATGACTCACGCCTTACGAACAACTATTTCTTCTCTTTTTTTTTTTTTTTTTTTGGCTATGAAGAGAATTGAGGATAATTGTCCCAAGAGGCCTACAATTAGTCTGACAAATCCCTCCTAAATTTCTTAAAAGAACCACCTTACCTAAGAAGAATGTGGGTTTAAAGAGGGAAGGAGAAGGTCTGTCAGGTGTTGCCGCTAAACACTACTCATAAGTATTTAGGGAACAAAATGCAAATGTGAAGTTGTAAATTTTGAAGGTTATTAGTGGTCTGCTATAAAGTATCTTCCTGAAATCTAAGTTAGGGATTTAATCTCAGAATCGTCAAGTTAAAGAAGAGAAACAGGCTGTTTCAGAAGCTGATCTTAGCACAGGACTTTGATATAAAACCTAAGCTTAGCTAGGCAGGACCTGTCTCTGGAACCTTCTTTGTTGACAGTAAGAAGAATATTTTGGCGTAACTTGAGAATTGGTTCAAACTAGATGTCTAATCTGATGACCTGAATCCTGCTCCTGAAGCGTATGGTGCAAACACCCGGCTGGTTTTGCCATGAGTAGAGGCTATTATTACTGGGACGTTTCCATCTAGGAATCAAATACACATTCATAGTCTAATTTTAATTGATCTCTTGGAGTACAGATGATGCTTTGTCAAAGTCAGGCTGTCTAGGAAGAGGCATCTCTGTCTCTCCATACTGCACAATACTACAGTTCCCTGCACATTATGGGCAATTCATCCCACTAAATACTATTATGATCTGTCCTCTATCATTTGCACCCTATAGGAAAGCAAACCAGAACTTCAATGGAAGCTTTGCACACAAAGCAGAAGCGTGCAGCCCTGTCATATGGACGATGTGACGGACACAACTGAGTGAATTTCCAGCATTCTGCTATAAATGTAAGTGAAATGCAACAAGGCTTGTTGAAAAACCACTTGCTTGATCTTCTACTGTCTTGGTTTGAGTTAGAACAGAACTGTGTGCTGTGATTTTATTTTTCATTTAAGACTCTTCTAAGTGATGGCACTTTCTGAAGTTAACAGCGTATTTCTGCAGACAGTGTCTGTTCTAGAAGTGACAGCGCTTGATGTTCACAGTTACTACCAGGGACTGGTCTGCAGAAAGGCTCTTGCTTCTACTTGCTCCTGTGCAGACCAAGGTCACTGCTAAATCTTGTGTCCCATGTTGGGGGTGCAGTAAGTGAGAGGCCGCACCTGCGGGGAGGAGCGGACAGGGCAGGTGACCTGCACTGATCAACAAGCTGTTCTGTTCCATGCACATCCTATTTGGTACACAGCTGAGTGCTCACGAGGGTCTTGTTCTGTTTTGCCCTCTTCTTCAGTGGCCAGTGTCCGGGGAGGACTCTGTCTCATCTTCCCTC
>NW_010391307.1:10757-56926 GCF_000710305.1 Buceros rhinoceros silvestris | reverse complement strand
TGCGTGGGTTGAAGGGAAAGAAGCTGGTGTGTATGTAATAAAGAGCATCTGTCATTCGTCTAGTGGCTGGCCCAGCCCTAACCCATGACGCCTACACAACACACGTCAGGAATTTCAGTGAGGAATCTCAACCAGGCAGTAAATTCAACAAATATTGTGATTTTGTCAGGAGATTTTTAAGACTTTGAAAGTACAAGCAGCAAAGAATCCAACACATCTGTTGGGAGGTTGTGATGGTTAATTACACTCTGAGTATCTTATTTCTACCTCTGAATTTGTCAGGCTTCATCTTCCATTGCCTGCCTATATCTTGTTACATATTTTTCTGCTAAATTAAAGAGTCAATGATTATCAGAAATTCTTCCCTCTGCAAATATTAGACTGATCAAGTCAGTTAACTTCTGCTTATGAAGTTAAATGGCTTGAGATTGTCTCTCTTTAGTTAATGTACAAGCTCATTCTATGCACTAAGCACCTGTTACAGCAATTCAAATCCACGAAAATCCCACAACAATACGAACTTGCATACTAGAAAAGTAAAGAAGGATAAGATTAAAGTGAAATTTTCCTGACAGTCCATCTTCTTTTTTCTGAATAGAAGGAAGTTAAAATATATGTCATACAACAGAAATCACAATGGTGACAACAAATGACACAGGAAAGTTTACTGTGTGCAGACTATTAAGAAGAAAGTCAAATTTAGAGGCAGACAATGCAGAAAAGATCCAAAATGGTTTTCTTTTAATGAATATCTTCTTCCGACTTAGGACTACACCGATGAGTAAAATATCCTTAAACTGTATACCCCTGAGCTAGAGCAGATAAACAGGCGGTAACATGTAGCTTCATTGTCCTGGTACCATTAGTCACATTGTTCATAGCTTTCGTTTACAGGGCAACAATGTGTTTTCTTAAATCCTAAAATCCTAAAATTCTAAAATTCTAAAATCCTAAAAGCAGTCCACATAGTTTTTATTTCTGACCAGTCAAACCTTGCTGTGGCATGAAGATTTGTGTTGCATGTTTTCATTCGAGTTTTATAAGAGCTTTTTTTTCAATTGTTTGTTGTCCAGCAACGACTGTTGTTGCTGGAATGAATCAAGAAGAAGAGGGGCTGGGTTACTAAGAGGTACTGCAAATTGGAGATGAACAATTAAATCTGAGTGAAGAGCACATCGGCAGAGAATGAGAACATGGCCTGGAATCTCAGCAGGGTGACTGATGTCAAGTGCAGCTTTTCCAACGGCTGCATCCAGAGCCCACAGAAATCAGTGGGAATCTTTGGTAAGTGCTGTTTTGTGTTTGGGTGTTTGGCTATTGGAAACGTCCATGCAAAAGCAAGAGAAAAAACCAAACCCAAACATCTGGACTCATTTAATGTCTCATATCTGTTAACCAGATTTACTCGTATTCTATAAACCAGAATTTACAACACAGTCAGGACAGAGCAAAGGGCTCAAAATCCTTCAAAATTTTGAGCCAGCCGAATTTTGGCATGAATGAGCAGCATACCGCTCCTTGATAAAGTTTTCCAGTGGCTTGGTGTATGTTTGGATCAATAACAAGCACACATTTTAACCTGGATAACACGTTGGCATTAGGGTAATAACAAGCTTCTCCAAACATCTGGCTTGTGGAAAGGGGAGGTTGATCGTGAGCAGCCTCAAATGGCTGACCTTGTTTTGACACGCATTACAAACCATCATTGAGTTTGATTGCAACTAAGTGCCAGGCTTTCTACAAGCTCTTCTGAGGTTGTTTGGAGTCCAGAATGAATAACTTTAGTGTGGCTAATTCCTAGAGTTTCACATATTTTCAAGCAACTAACATGATTTGTAGGAAATTTAAAACCGTGCACAGCTGATCACACCACTGAACTTCCTCCGTTATGTCAAGCAGAGTGATTTGTCTAGAAAGAAAACGTGGGATGAGGTTTGGAAGGAAGGAAGCTGGTGGTCAGAACACAGACTAACAGAGTTTCATAGGTTCATTCTGTTTCAATATTTGATTTTAAGCCCTTGTCTATGCCAAGCACTGATCTCAAAAAATTGTAACATCTGTATTTAATCATTAACAATATTTTCAAGATTGTTCATTTTTTTTTTTTTTTTCATTCCTGGGACTCTTCGGTACTGTCCCTGGGTGGGAAGAGCAGCATCATTAACATGAAATGTGACACCTGAAAATTCAGTTGAAAAATAACAGTAATAGAGATAATGCTCCTAGAAGCTCTTTCTAGACGTTTTGTGACTGGAGAGAAAACACACAGGTGATTTTCCTTCTATGGCATGTGTGTTTACAGAAACTTAGAAGAAGATTGGAGGAAATCTAGGGCACAATAGACTGGCTTAAAAACCCGTTGGTATTCACCACACTGCATTGCAGTTAGCAATGCAAGCTGGGCTGTGTTCAGTTCTAACTTCATGAAGCTGCTTCTCCATTTTGAACTGGGATGGAATAAACTACCTGCAGGGGCTGGTGTAACTCCTTTATTACAGGAGAACGTCACACTAGGCTTCTCAAATAGAACTAGACATGAATGTATGGGCAAATGAATCAAACTCAAAGGGTCGTATTTGACTCCAGATTTGGACTTTAAATGTCAAAAATGTCAAAAATATCAAAAATGTCAAACTTACACTAGGTCTGTAAGTTCCCATCACAGCCGGAGAAGAAGCAGTCAGTAGAGTCAGTGCATTTTAAGTGGGGGCAAGAGGTTTTTAGATACCCATAAGTGGATGACAAGTGTATACCTAAAAGCAGAATCTCAATCTCACATTGAATCGTAGTTAGAAGTTTGCCACAAAACAGATTGCAGCATTTTACTTAGTCTTTTCACTATACACAGACAGGAATAATAATAATAATAAAATTACCATGCACATTGTCAAATTGGGGAACAAGGGATGTGCCTACTGCGTAGAATCGATTTGTAGTCTGCAGCAAACCACTGGATGGAAGCAGTTGTCAAACAAGTTTAGCCTTGACACAGAACTAAGTTCAGTTTTTCTGTACAAAATACTGTCTGAGCTGTCGTGTTTCCGTTGTGGTTGTTATGCTGAACATATCTTTACCACTAATTTAATAATGTTTCTCAGATTTGGGTCTGTCCTATGTCTTTGTCTTATGCCTACCATATGCCCATGACCTTGAGTTCACAAGACCTGCAGTAATAAAGATTATTAGGAGTAGCAGTAGGCAGATGAAAGGTTAACACTGAGATATTTTGGTCTGTGTTGCATTGATGTCCAAAGTCTGGGCTTATGAAAAGAATAAAATTTTCTATCTAATAAACTATATTAACAACGAAAAGAAATATATCAAGTAAACATCTCATCCACAGTTCATGGCTGAGCTATGATAATGTAGAGTTGGGAATATACTGCCTCGTCTGCTTAAAAATCTGGCCATGCTGCTGTGCGCTTGTAAGTATCTCAAGCAGGAAATGATGGAAAGCTCCACTGATCTCAAATAACTCAATTGTTTTTCCTTTTCTAATCAAATATATTCACAGCAAGGACCCAGAAAGGCATCATTCAGCAAGCAATGTCGTGAAAGCATGAAATATGGCACTCCACTGTTAACGTAACATTAAGGATTAAAAAGGTTTATTACCTGTTATTCTTCAGTTAATTGCTCTTTGTAGAGAAAAATAGAAGTTGCTGTCTTAATGCGTTAAAAAATCACAATGCACATTCATAGTTGAGAGCAAAGGGTTGGGGCTATGAAAATTATGTAAATGAAGAATTCCAGTGAAAGAACTTTCAAACCCTTAGGGTCTTAAAACAGCATTAATTCAAGAAATTAGATACAAAATTTAACTTTTTCATGCTAATAATGGTTTCATAAGGAAAAACTCGTTAGTAAAGGTGACAAATATGAAGTTCTATTGAACATTTAAATTCAGGAATCTTAGTATGCGCCCCTGGGATATATTTACACAGCCAATGACTCTCTGATGTTATTAAGTAATTTATTTGAGAAAGTCTCCATTCATGAGTTTACATAAGAACAATATCAGGTTTACAGAGGCTTGTGTTGTCAGTTTAGCAAATACCTAACTCACAATGGCTTGTGCTTAAGATTTTCATTAGGTTGTTCAATATTGTTTGATCATTTAATGTCAGCTTCATAAGATGATAATTTCCTCTATATGAAAAGAGGAAATTAAAAAGAGAAATAAATAAAAAAAGAGTGGCCCAAACTTAAATATAAATCAGCTTCACCACAAAAGAGGGGGGAGCAATGTCAGCTCTTGTGATTTTACTTTGCTTGGGTACAAACTAATCGCTTTTGGCAACTTGAGTTTTCGCTGTAGTGTGTTTCTATGGCAGCAACACCAAAAATGATCTAGAATGTTGCATATGGTTCACTTGTTCGAGGCTGATCTGTGATGTGACAGTACCAATTTCTGGCAGCATTAGTTATAGGGGCCATCCGTTGGATAGGCACGGAAATGAAACCACCGTAGGTTTCTTGATTTCTACGCCTGTTTGGGCTGTTGTCTGCATCTTCCAGCCAGTGTCGCAGGCAGCGTGCAGATATAACTAAAGCTGACAATTCCTGCATCAAGGACCAGAGTGGATATGACAGAGAGAAACAGCGCAAAGATCCCTTGATGCTGCAAATAGAGCTGGTCAAAACTGTCAACAGAGTATTTTCTTAGAGAAAATGCCGGTTCGTCAATACAGAACTGTTTCCCAGGAAATGTGCTGATTTTGCTCACTTTCTAAGGAAATACAGGCAAGTCTTGAAATCTTCATTGTCTCCTGGTTAGGTCACACACCGCCGTTCCTCAGAGACCACCCTAGTCCCCAAGCTCCATCACAGGGCTATGCTAGAGGAGGTTTGATTCAATAAGTGAAATCACAGCTGGTTACTGTTACAACTTGCCTCTGGCACTTTTTCTCCTCCTCAGGATGGTTCTTGTTCTCCTATCATCATGTTTCCTGCACTCAGACATGTTCCAACCTTGTCTCTCTTGCTCATACAGGCTAAAACTGCAACACATCACCCTTTCTGTTTCTGTGGGAGGGATCCAATCTGTGCTCCAAGGCTGGTCTCTATTCCTTCCCATAGACTTCATTGTACATGTGCTAAGACAGCCAAATCTTAAGGGACAATCTGCCTATGTCTTAAATTTTGTGCTTTGTGGAAGCATGAAACCCTGGCCTACATGTAATATTAGGGAAAAAAAATTAAATCAAAGCTAATATTACAGCAACTACTAAATTGTGTCACATTTGACTGGAGTTTGAGTTGCCTGAAGGGTCCGATTTGGACATGAGAAGGCAAAAGTCTTTTTCCTGGCAACATCCCCCATGAGAAATGAAAATAGAACCTACAAACAAAACATGCAGAATTATTCAATGACTGTCTTGACTGAAACCTATCTTTCCACAAACCTAGGTGGCTATTTAATCTTTTGTTCTTTACTGAATACATATTCAATGAGAGTGCACAGGAACAGACAGGCAAGATCACATTCAGTCGTGTTTACTAACACACGCAGCAATCACTTGTAAATGCATTTGCGCAGTGGTTCTCTGACAGAGTGGTTCTCTGATGTTTTAAGGACTTCTGAAATGCAAGAGGACTCTCTATAAAAATAAGCTCCATTAGTAAGGACAGTCACAGGATAGGAGTGGGTACTCTAAGAGAAATCACAAGGCCAGAAAGGTAATAACTAATCTTGGGAAGAACTTTCTTGTAAGGTAGGAGCTCTCAAGAGGAAATCACAAGGTCCTTGCTTGGAAACTGAGAACAGAGGAGATGAGAAATGATTCAAAATTAGGCAAGGGTTCACAAGCTATTCAACAATACCCCAAACTCTTGACATCACACATACTACAAACCCAATCTCTTGCCCTGTGGTACTAGAGGTTCCTATCTGGGGCTTGGCTCTACCTCCCAGGATAATGTCGTGCATCTTGTACTCCTCTAGCAGTGTGTATCCAGGAAGCCACGACAAAAGAGAAGCTGATGTAGTAGAGGAAGCAGTAAGTAGAAAAATGAGATTGGCCATAACTCTAGACATGCAAAATAGCATTAGCAACAGACACCTGGAAGCACTGGATTTGGTGCCTGGAGGACACAAAAAGACAGAGGAAGAGATTCCAGGTGTTGAAACTATGAAGTTGTTTTACTGGGTCAGTATTAAGGTGCAGTTTGGCTGAATAAGGGAGAGGAAGCACTTAGGGGTGATTTCCAGATACAGACACGAGAGATGAGAGGGATTTGGCAGTATAATCTGCGAAAGGAAGCTAATAAGGGGAAGTGTCTGGAAATGGAAGAAAAGTTTTAGTGCTTAGAAATAGTTTACCATTCACCAAGGAAAAATACTCTCCCCGTGATTAGTTGCCTGAGTGCTGTGAAATAAAAGCAGAAAGCAGGAAACATAGGTGAAATGGGTCGGTATTTTTGTAATAAGAGCCATCCACATGTTTAGAGGGATTATTTTTGTTTTTCCAGAAATACCATTGAAGTTTTTCATCTTAAAGCATTAGGTAAAACTGAAGTTTGCAGCACAAACAGAAGTAGAAGGGCTGGTTTCATACAAGTTGTGAGAGCACAGGAGAACAATTTATTCTGGATACTGTCACAACATGTTTTATCCCCACAGCGACTGCAGAAAGAGATAAAGACTCATAATTCCCCTCCCTTCTTCAAGACTAAATGTTGGCTGTTTGTGATACTAGTGGTATTTACTACGTTTCTACTGGCGTCTTTAAAAATCACCAGATATTTAAAATAAAGACTTTTTGATGGCTCTTTCTTTAATGTGAGTTGGATACTATGCTAGTGGGGGAACATGCTTACTCATGTTTCTAAGTGATCTATTCTATTATGCTACTCCGGCTGGACTGTAAAGAGCTGTTCCTCTGACTAGAGACGGTAGGACTAAGTGGAGGATGCTGAGGCATAGTGCCTGACACATCTCTGTCCAAAACACCTCTTTTACAAAGTTCCTTTATTGTGAGAAAGAACCTGGCTACTCAAATCCAAGACAGAACGACTCTGTTTCCATTTTTCCTTGTTTAATGGAAGAGAAGAAGAACCTGTAGAAGAAGAACCACGAGGACTGAATCCTCCTGGTGAAACTGTTGAAAGTTTTTTGGTGGTGTTTTACCATGTGACACTGAGACATCCACAGATCACAGGGCAAAGAGGAAACAGCACAATTTCTGCTAATGAGATAAAGCCACCGAAAGAGGAAGATGGAGCAATTGGCAGTAAACATTGGATTGGGTCACAGGCAGCCTGGAGGACAGTATCCGTAACCATTTGTAGTGCCTGGGTCTGCTCCTTAAGCCCTGTGTTGACTCCTTGGTGTCATTTGCTCCCAAAATCATATAAGAAAGTTCACCACTCAGGTCCTCATGTTCCCAGGGAAAATTAAGCCTTTTCTACACCCTTAACAGTTGGGCATTGCTGAGGAAATATGTCTTGACTCGCTATAACTTTGTCCAGTTCTTTGTTAACCCGCTGTTTATCATCTGCTGCTTCAGCAACCTTCTGGTTGAAGACAGTTGATGAAGAAATAGTGTTATAACTGCATCTTTCACAGCAGTAAATTTTACTGTGTGATACAGAATGCAATCATACAATAAACAGCTAGAGAATTATGTCAAACTCTGATTTCTTAATAGTAGCACATAGTGTTTCTCTACTGTTTGAAAGCAGTCTTGAAAATTGCCCAGAAAGTATTACTGCTAAGAAAAGATGAAGGAAATACGTTTCTCTTTCTTAAAGGTGAGTCAAAGGTGTAAAATTTCTCTAACTTCAGATAAAACAAAACCCATCAGCCACACAGAACAGGGATATACAACTACATGTTATCCTTCCTAACTAAATTGCTAGTTGCTTAACTGCTGAACAAACACCTGAGCAGGATCTTACATCCGTACTAAGGAACTTGAAATTTCATTTTGATTATATTGTACATGTTTTTAAAGTCCTAAAACTGATATTGTTTACCTTTGATCTCGGGAGTTTGACAAAGATTGGTCTTGCAAGATTGTTTGCGTTGGAGGGGGCAAGTCATTAATATGGGCCAGGAATATTTTAAATACTAGCTTGATTCTTTCTTTAGAACTGTGTACACATATGCTCATTTCCAGAACATAAAAGGATAAGACTACTAGGCATTTTTTTTCCCCTCAAAAGTCTACCACTCCATCTTTTTACTCCAAAAACTTCCTTGCTTGTTCTTCTTAGAAACAGAACTTTACTATCTACAGCAAACAGGCAAGACAGGAGAAAAAATCCCTCAGACCGCCTGACTCCAAAACATTTTTTCCAACAGCCCCATAAAAAGTGCTGCTTTAGCGTAAGATTTGAAACAGAATCAGCCTGAGGTCTGGTGTAGTCATTTGGAGAGCCGATGTGAAAGAAAACCAGTTCATTCTTCAAATATTTTCCTGTAATGTTCATCCTGAATGTTGTTAGATCAGTTGCCCTTATCGGATTGATGGATCGATCATCGATTTACACACACACACACACACACACACGCACACGCACTCACAAAGGGTGCTGGGGTTTCCATGCAAAATGGGAGAGTTACAGTGACACATGTTCCCAGAAAATGATGATGCTAGCGAGGTTGTTGTAGTGTATTATTTAAGAAAATTCAGTATGATTTATAGCAGCAAATAACTAAGACAAAGCTGGTTTAACATATCTCAGCATTAAGTATCTCCTGCGTTAATTGTCTCCAAAGTCTGTTCCATTTGTTACCTAACAAGGTATGATCCATTATTATTTTTATTCAGTTCATTGCTTGATTCTATCTGTCCTTTCAAAATTAGCTTGTCTAATTAGAAACCACTTTTTCTGGTAGTTCATTTCACATAAAAAGAAGGAATTCTTGTTTACTGCGAAAGTAATTGGATTATAGTTTTGAAAAGAAAGAAATACGAATTGTAATAAATTATTTCTTAAAAAAATACATGGGAGTGTGAAAACCAGCAAACCTGAAACAAATTAAAAACTCTAATGAATGAAAAGGCTATAAATAGAATATGAAAATGGAAAGAATAATTTATCATTGTAACTTACCTGGTCCTTGCTATTTTGTTGAAGAGCTGAATATCTAAGGAAAAAAGAAAAGATTTCTGTATTTACTGAATGATGGTCAGGTAAATATTTATATTAGCTGTCATTTTTCTTCTAGCTTTTCAGCCCTTGTAAATGGTAACAAAACCTTTATTAGAGAAAGAAAAAGTAGAATTTAATCACAGGTTGGGAGCCCACAATTCCATTTCAGTTATTGATTAAATTCTATTGATAAAGTGTGTATGAGCACAGGTGGCCTATAATAAAGTTGCACACATTATCTTTTTGCATGCATCTGCATACATTTAAGTGAAGGAGAGAGAATGCAGAAATTGTATTCAAAACTCTGGGCAATATATTTTGGATGTTTATACAGCTGATCTATCCCATATATTTTACTGCTTTCACATTTCAATTCACACTGTAGGATTTCTTTTTCTTTTTTTTACCAATTAACTAATACTTTATTGATAATCGGGGGGGGTGTTTAGCTAAAACAAGGAACACAAGTGTTAAACATATGAGAAATAACTGAAAAGAACTACGAAAATCGCCTAAAAGAAAATAAAATTAAAAAATGTGCACAATTACTGTAAGTAAGTTTACAGAAGCTGGAAACAAGACCTGGTAACTAAATTATAACCTTATATGATAAATTTATTATAATCTAATATAGAGAATAGAAAAATAGAATAACTAATATGAAGCTCTGAAGTTCTAGGGAAAACTTGACTCTTACCTGCTCAGCTGATTAACACCTTGAACTCTTTCTATTTGTAGACCTAATGAAGAAAAATATGAAATGAAATTAAATACACTAAGTGATGTGAGGGGAATGGTTGTAGATTTACACTGATTTAGCCTTATTTTATTTATCTGAAAATCATTCAGGTTTTCCTTGTTATCGAATTGCATTTATGATAGCAATTCACCCTTAAATTATATATCTGAGACCTGAAGTCATAACAATTTCGATTAAAAGGATTCCGTTCTTATCTACGTACCAAACAGGTTGTTTATAGCGCAGTTTATTCAGTGAGTACAGTCACATTTATTGCAGGAACATTGATAAATCTATTCACCAAACACCGTATTGGCTTAGAATAAAGATGAAAGCAAAATGCACCTGACTCAGCGAAGACAGGAGTTAAATGCCAAATTATCCACAAAAGTGTGTCGATAAGAGGAATTTCATGCATGACAGATGCTAGAATGGGCATTGAAAATGGTCAGGACAAAAATCGTTAACAGTTCACGAAGTACCTTGCTAAAGCATATGTATAGTGTCACATGCAAATTCTCTACATCTTCAAAAGGTCTATTGGCATGCTCGAAATCAGGCTTGAACATGAACAAGATAAAAACATTAGGTAGTTTCTTAATACTCTCTCAGTGTGTCTACTCTAAAATTAGAAAGCAAAAGTTTAATATTCTACCAATACCACGAGACTCAAAAGGCGTTATAAAATGACTGGGATGAATTTTATTTTTTCAGTCACTAATGTGTATGTAGCTACTGTTGACCAGTCAAAGCAAAATAAT
Organism: Buceros rhinoceros silvestris; assembly: GCF_000710305.1. Taxonomy (NCBI): domain Eukaryota; kingdom Metazoa; phylum Chordata; class Aves; order Bucerotiformes; family Bucerotidae; genus Buceros; species Buceros rhinoceros. The sequence continues at coordinate 46,327 of NW_010391307.1, read as the reverse complement.
TAAAACAGATTATTTCCATTTGTCAATCTAAATATAAAGTAACGTTGCGCCTGTCCTCCAGCTCCATGTCTTATGAGAAAGAAGTTTGACAGCGATGTAGAGCCTCTCAGTCTGTCCCAGTCATGAGCTCTAGGCTTCTGATTCAGGATACTTAAGAGAGCGCAATCCTGCTTGAACATGCAATCCTTGAAAATCTTCAGCTAGGTGTTGGTGATAGGAAGCCCCGAGAGGTAGACAAGATAGACTGTGATCAGTCTCGCAAAAGTTTGGGCTTTTGCTGTTTGTGCTAAAATGATCCTGAAAATGCTAAAAACAAGGATGGAACTACCAAGGGTTTTACTAAATAGGTTATATTAACCACAAAATAATTAGCATGTAACATCTCATAACTGGTGGTTTGGGGGTCTTTTTGTGTCTGGGTACGCGATGCTGTCGCTTACAAAATGAAATCAAATATATCCGCCTTAAAGTCTCAAGCAATTTATTCCCTTTGATTTTAGTAGTTTGATTTGTATCTGGGACTATGATTTTGTAACAACTTAATCCTGTCAAGCTAACTCTCTACCAGTGTTTCATCTTCTATCCCCACTGCTCAAGTGAAATTTTTAATATTCCCATTCCAACATCTCCTTCCTCAATAATTTATTCTTGCCCCAGGTAACCTTTAAGAGATTCTTTGGCAGCACTAAAAGCTACATGTAATTCAGGGGCATAACTGGTGAGCTACTCTGTGCCACTGGTGTTTCAATAAACCCTTGTGTGTCAGCACCTTATTCATTAGTGATTGAAATCCCTTTCTTTTCAAATAAGCGTTCCTCATGTAAGATAACACCATGCTTGTGGATGAGGGAAGGGCTGTGGATATTGCCTACCTAGACTTTAGTAAGGACTTTGACACCGTTTCCCATAGGATTCTCCTGGAGAAATTCGCTGCTCATGGTTTGGATGAGTGTACTTTTTGCTGGGTAAAAAACTGCCTGGGTGAGCGGACCCAGAGAGTGGTGGAGAATGCAGTTAAATCTGGTTGGTGGCCGGTCACAAGTGGTGACCCCCAGGCTCAGTTTCGGGCCCTGTTCTCTTTAACATCTTTAACAGTGATCTGGATGATGGGATCGAGTGCACCCTCGGTAAGTTTGCAGATGACACCAAATTAGGCTGAAGTGTTGATCTGTTTGAAGACCAGGAGGCTCTACAGAGGGATCGGGACAGGCTGGGTCAATGGGTCAAGGCCAATGGTGTCAAGTTTAACAAAGCCAAGTGCCGGGTCCTGCACTTGGGTCACAACCCCCTGCCATCCTACAGGCTTGGTGTTGATCTGTTTGAAGACCAGGAGGCTCTACAGAGGGATCGGGACAGGCTGGGTCAATGGGTCAAGGCCAATGGTGTCAAGTTTAACAAAGCCAAGTGCCGGGTCCTGCACTTGGGTCACAACCCCCTGCAATCCTCCAGGCTTGGGGAAGAGTGGCTGGAATCTGCCCAGTGGTAAAGGACCTGGGGGTGTTGTTGGATATTTGGCTGAAGATGAGCCAGCAGTGTGCCCAGGTGGCCAAGAAGGCCAAGAGCATCCTGGCTTGTGTCAGCAATAGTGCGGCCGGCAGGAGAAGGGAAGTGATTGTCCCCATGTACTCAGCACTGGTGAGGCCACACCTCAAATACTGTGTCCAGTTTTGCGTCCCCTCACTTCAAGAAGGACATTGAAGTGTTGGAGCCTGTCCAGAGAAGGGCAAAGAAGCTGGTGAAGGGTCTAGAGCACAAGTCTATGAGAAGCAGCTGAAGGAACTGGGATGATTTAGCCCGGGGAAAAGGAGGCTAAAGGGAGATCTTACCACTCTCTTCAAACTGATAGAAAGGAGGTTGTAGTGAGGTGGGGGTCAGTGTGTTCTCCAAAGTAACAGCTCAATGGAGAATGGCCTCAAGTTGCTCCAGGGTTTGAAAGGATTGTCAAGCATTGGGAGAGGTTGCCCAGGAAAGTGGTGGAGTCAACATCCCTGAAGACTTGTGGATGTGGTGCTGAGGGATGCTGTGGATTAGTGATGAGCTGGCAGTGCTGGATTAATGGTTGGACTTGATAATCTTATGTGTTCTCCAAAGTAACAGCTCAATGGAGAATGGCCTCAAGTTGCTCCAGGGTAGGTTTAGAAATTGAAAGGGTTGTCAAGCATTGGGAGAGGTTGCCCAGGAAAGTGGTGGAGTCAACATCCCTGAAGACTTGTGGATGTGGTGCTGAGGGATGCTGTGGATTAGTGATGAGCTGGCAGTGCTGGATTAATGGTTGGACTTGATAATCTTAAAGGTGTCTTCCAACCAAAATGATTCTGTGATGTTTTCATCAGCGTAGTGATGATTAACTGAGATGAGGTGGTTACTCTTCCTGGCTATCAGAATTCACTGTTTGCAAATCTTTGATGCAATTTAGTCACTAGATAACATACTACCCCAAAAAAAAAAAAAGGCGGGAGGGCGGAAGGGACCTCTGGAAGTCATCTAGTTCAGTGCTCACGTGTTGCTCATTGGAAATGAAGGTTCTTTGACAACCTTCTACTAAATTTGACTCTGTGCATTTGTCACCTCTTGTAAATGCAAATTAAAATGCGTTAGACTATCCCCATGGTGATTTAAGACTATTTGCAGTGTTTTACAAATGGATGAGAGTGGAGGTGCAGAAGGTCAGATAACATGGGTCAGCTGGCAAGAAGTATGTCAGCTGAGTGCCGTTGCTCAGGCACTGGAAGTCATGTAAGCATGTCCATAGCAAGCACCTAGGGAGTTTGAAGATCAGTTCTCAGGCTATACACAAGCAACTTCATAGTGCTAAGAATTCAGAACTGTTAAAGGTTAAACGACTGGAATTATGGTGATACAGTCCTTTATAATTACTTGAATGTGGTTAATCAACAATTTCAACACCTTGAGAGAAATACAAAATCTGTTGTGCTATTTGGCATGGTGCTTGCACTGGAAATAGCTTATACATCCTCGACTCCACACTAAATGGGGTGTATTTTGGACACAATTGCTGTTACAATTTTTTTTTTTGAGAACAGCATTTTCTAGAGTGACACTTCAGTAAGTTCTCTATGCTTACACACAACCGAAAATAGACGAAATCCAGAAAAATAAGTAACATCAAAGTGTTTTTATTACTGATTTAAAACTGTGTTTCTCTGTGCATAGCGTAAATTATCACCCAGATGCAAAAGTGAGAGACAGAAACGTGCAAGTGTATTTATTTCGCATTTGAAGCATACACAGCAGAGTCACAAAACCAGATTGTTTTGTCCGTAACTAGAAAGCTGCAGAGCAAAATTTCATCAAGATTGGTATATGGAAGCAGGTTTACAAGTCGTGCATATCCATGAATAGGTTAGTTTAAATGTCTGAGAAATAGATGGCTTTTCAAATATCTGGCTGACAGTCTTGGGTTCAGAAATACAAATGAAGATGAACTCAAAACTTGATACTCAGAAATAAATCTGTCTGGGAAATGGTCTTACGAAGAAACGAATCTGCAGTCTAGAAAGACTGCTTTGTAAAATCTCTTCTGATTTTCCCATGACTTGGCAACACGGGTTTATCCCTGGCGTTCTGGTGGATTTGGATCTAATGTATGTGTTCTCACATGGCACCTCTGAAAATCTGATTTGCCTGAAGTGTGGCCTGCGTAAGGTGTTTAAAAGATTTGTCAACAGGAGGAATATTACTGCTGAAGGAATATTCCAAAGGCTTAGACTTTCATGCAGTACATTCTGTAAAATCAGACTGGCAAGCTCATAAAACTAAATCATGTCTCTCCAGAGTTTATTTGCAATAGCAGCTAGTTGGTACCGTTTTCTGATTTGGTTTGGTTATGTGTCTGTAAGGGTCTGCTGTCTGCATTGTCTGCCCCCACCGGTTTCTGGACCTTCTCAATGCAATATAACTGCATACATGTGGGGAAGAGGCAGGAAAGAGCAATCCCCTTGATGTTTGCCATCAGCCCTTAGGTTTGTCTTTAAACCTAGGAGGGAAAAAACCCCAGACTAGTTTCTGATGGTTTTGGTTTTGTATTTTGGACTGGTATCTCACAGGTGGTTATTCGATAATACGCCTGAAAGATAAAGAATTGCCTTATTGAAGGAAACTCCGTGCAGTTATTTGATGGCTTGTATCCTATCATGAGACCACATTGGCCTTGACTGGATACCGAAAACAGCACAGATTTCATTTCATCATTTAAACAGAATTCATTTACCTATTTATTAATTCAAGGTTAGAGCACTACTACAAAAGACTATTGCTATGAAGATATGAAACAATCAAAATATGCTGGTTTTGCACTGAATCAGTTGCTAATGTGTAGCATGCAGAAAAAATGCAGAACAAAAGAGGCAAAATCATTGCCAATTAAGCCTCTTTTTCATTAAATTTGTCACATCTGAACTCAGCTAGGTTTGAAATTTGCAGTCATTATAGTGCATTCAAAAAACAATAATGCAAAAATTTTCTATGACTTCAGTAGAGACCATGTTGTATTAGTAAATGAGCTCTCCGGTGACCAAAAATAATATCTGTAAATTCCCATGAAATTTAACCCAAAATGTGGCAGCCTGGCATGATTAAAAGCTGTAAATTCTCAAAGAGCAACATGATTAAAGCAGGCCTGTAGTCTTGAATGGCACCTCACTGGTTTCATTTGCCGGTATTGTTATTTTCCAAGATAATATTTGATTTACAAGAAAAATGCTTTTAAGTCACACAGTAAGTCCTACAGTGTATCCACAAGTATAAAATCCTCAAATTGCCTTCATTTGTCAAATGCTAAAACCCTACCTGAGACTATTCAGTGGCAGAGTAGGAATCTAATGATGGCAGTAAGAAGGAGGGAGGTTAGATTTATAGAGGTTTTAGAGGCTATGCCTCTTGCCTCTCCTCCCTTGTCCCCCTCCTGACTCCCTTTAATTCAGTATTTTGACCACAGTAATGCAGTTAAGCTTCAGGATATCGCACAGATGGCTCATAAGTCCAGTCACCATGATTTTATTGAAACCCCTCTTGTGTTAGTAATTTGAATTGATTTTAAATTCCAAATTATTAGCGAAGACAATGAAATACAGAGCTTTAATGTTAACCCAACTCTCCCCTTATGCTACTCTTCCCCTCTTAAACTGTCATAGTTTTTCCCTTGACAATACTACAGTTGCTTCTATTCCCCTCCCCCCCCGCCCCCCCACATATGTAGCTAAGGTTAAACACAGGAAATGAAGGTAGTTTTGGACAGAAATAATATGAAAGCAGCCTGAATTAGAAATAAATGCGAACCACACTTTACGAGTAGTTGATTATCTTCTATTGCCTTCTATTTTTACTTACCTAACATAAATCCAAGTTATCAAATATTATCAGTGAAAAAAATCTTAGGCAGTCATATATAGATTATGATCAGGCGTATGCCTGACTGCCATTTAAGTCAGTGTTGTAGAACAGCTATGGACTGCTAGGTGCAAAGACCTGAACATCCTAGCTCAGCCAAGTATTGTTTTTAATAGTTAACTTCACTTGTAAAGAACTCAGCTCAAGTACAGTCAAGGTTTTGTCTACCATTTGTTTCAAGCGTCTGGATCAGATCCTTAAATCAGAGCCAAATGTGAACAAACCCAGTAAATTCTTGGGCAGTAAATCCTCAGTGATCTGCATTACTCAAAGACGGAACCTCCTGGAACATCTTCATAACATTCTTTTTCCTTCCTTCTCCTCATGTGCGACATATTGTAGTAATCAATTAACATGATGGAATATTCCTGTGCTGAGACCTTCTTGTAACTCCCATATGGTCAGAATTTGATCTTAATAGCTCAATTTTTTTTTTTTTTGTAAGGAACTGAACTCATCCTGCACATTAGTGATGATGGAAAAATAAACCTAAGCTTTCAGAGGGGTTTCACAGTTTTCAGTCCACTGCTATTCGACTTAAATGTTTTTGAGAAGTCTGGTACTCAGAGAGCACTGAGCATCATTTACCTGCATTTAAACCACCAAACCAGATAAGCACAAATGGAGGTGTCCCTTTTGTCACTTGCATTTAAAAATATGGGTCTTATTGTACCTCTTTAGAACAAACATATACACAAAGTTATTGATCTCTTGGTCTTGTTCAAGTAATTTATCCCTGCCCATCATACCTTTCCTTTGCTTTCCTGACTCAAAAGACTGATTCCACTGCTTATAACCTGAGTCACACCAAGCTGACCTTGGTTCCTACAAAGAAAGGACAATAGATGAACTTGGGTCTTTTTCTGCTTTTAGTTGCTCTCTAGTGGAGTTTAGAATTGTTGCAAAAAGTCATAACTGGAAGCTTGTTTAAGTCCTTTCAGAATGCTTGTAAGGTTTGAAACAACCAAGGAATCCCAAGAGGTCCACAACCCTGCAACCAGTAACAGCAAATCTCCCTGACCAAACCTCTCGAAAATTACCCTTACCTTTACTTCCCTTGGAAGAGTTGTAGGAACTGAATTTTATGTACTTTGTGCACATTATCTTGTAATAAAATTTATTACCAACAGATTAAAAATCTCTCATTATCTTTTTTTTTTTTAAGCATGATGCCAATGAACCTGCTACATTCCTTAATTTTTTCCTGTATCTGACAAGAAAATATAAGGCAATCCATATTGTTCTTTCTAGATAGACTTGGGGAGGTGGACAAATTGCTTGGTCCATGTATATTCCAGCAGAGGGTGGCAGTACACTACCACACTCCCACAGCAAAGGGAAAGTTGTACAGTAATATTTATGGCTTGTCTCTTCAAGGGAAGAATACACCATGCAGATGCGTATGTTTTGGGGGAGAGATGAGAATTAGACTGTGAAGCCCCCAATTCACTTCAGTGACCTTGCTCAATCCACTCAATCTCCATCTCTTTGTCATCTGAAATATTTTTCTTCTGTGATTGCCATCAGCTGATGACTACAAACCATTACAATACTCCTGAGGATAATCAGCTATGGGAATGAATACTGGGATATCTGAAACTGGGAATCTCTACGGATTAACTAGGAATGCCAGAAACATTAACATACTCGATAACAGCAGCATAGTCACCAACAGTGTCGTGTGGGTCAGACTCTAGAAGGGGAAAGGAGCAATGCCATGACAGGATGCGTTACATTTGCATTTTCATGGCACTATGAACATGCTAAATGTCTCCTCTCTTTCCTCAGTCCAGTTTTGCTACTTTGCGTGTAGATTATTCTTCAACATTTGAAATTCCTAGTTGTCTCTCCGGTAGAAAGTGGATTTCTCTGATACCTTCTGAGACTTCTCTTATTCTTACTCTGGGTTTTTCAGGTTTGTGGTTTGTTTATTTTTTTCCTGTTGTTTCCTTCTTTTTTTAAAGTAGAAAACAGTTAGGAAATTGTACATCATCCAGCAAAAATGACAGGGCATATTGTTTTCCTTTTGTAAATCTTTGGTAATCTAGTTGACAGAAAAAGTAGGAACTGGTGCAGCCTGGTTTACATTACTGCAGCAAAAGTATTTTAACACATTGTCAAAATTTAAACCTTTGTGATTCAAGGCTGTACATTTTTTGGAAGTAAAGAAATATTCCAGTGAAAGAGAAAGCAATGCAGGATAGGAAGACTGCTTCTTCATTATGCAAATAATGAAGACTTATTTGTATACAGAGCATGATTTCTTTAATGCGCTTTTATTTTCCCTCAAGAATTTAAACCAAAGGATTATGCAGGTCAAGAAGAACTTGAAGAACAAAAGCCATTCATGATCAAGTTCTCAATATAACTTACATTAGTAAAAACATTTGAATAATATTTTTATAACAGTAATCTAAGTAGCTTATGTTAACTTCTCTAGTAACCAAAGCCAATCTTAATTTTCATGCACTCATTCAGAAGACATTCATTATTTAAAATATGTAAAATAGGGAAGCAGTGTTCTGGAATATCTTTATATTAAGTAGTTGGAAACGATGCCAGGAATTTTAGGTCAGGAATGACATGCCCATTCTCAAAAATAAGATATTTTTTCAAAGAATTAAGGGAATTAAGTATTTTCAGTCAAAATGTCGTCAGTAATAACTCCTTACTATTACTTTAGCAGATTTCAAAGTGATTAGAATCTTTAACAGAATTCCATCTGTCATAAGGAAATCTAGACTGGGATCCTTGAATTTATTCAGGCATCTAACTCACCGTGGCTGATGAGTACCTGACTATACTGTTGTGCCCCTCTACCTCTCAGGCAATTGCCAGAGCCAAGAACTGCATTCGATTCTTCCACAGGAATTTATATTAACTAGTGTCCTCTTGAAAATTCTTTGGGAAGTCTCTGGAAACCTTCCACAATACCGAACCCTAAAATATCTAGAGGGTATCACCACTAGCAGTGGGGAGATTGTGCGTAAGGATGGACAGGACGTAAGGAACATCAGCCTATAAACGTCAGTGCTTCCAGACAGTCAGTTATCAATGATTTAATCTCTAGTTTACCATTGAACAAGGTTTCCAAGATCTGAAAATATTTCAGATGTGTTTTCTCACCTGTGAGCAGCTTTTGCTATAACTTCTTGTGACGGATTGTCACCAACCATTTCTACAGGAGGTGACATGATTTTCAGCAGATTTTTTAACTAGTAATCAACTAGCTTAAAGTGACAAAATATGAAAAAAAAATACAAGCAAGGTGATCAGAAGCTCCAAAACATTGCTTGGTTTTAATTAGGATTATTTTATGTATCTGCTTAGAGGGAATACATTTCCCACAGCTAGGGAAACAGTTGTCCTTAAAGTCTTTCCTGTTTTTGGTTAGTCTTGTAGGGACTATGGGCTAAAATGCATTAACCACTGAGCTTTCTCCTAGCAAAGAGAGCTGATTTCCCCCATGGGAGAGGAAAACTGGCATAGATAGATAAGCCATACCCCATGCTCCTTCATCGCTCAGCTGTGTGCATGAGGCTGCAGCAAGCCGTTGTAGATGGGCAACATTTGTGGACTTCATTGGGAGAAATGTCTTCTGGCTATTGGCATCCTTCAAGCATCTGACAGAAAAAGGGCCAAACCTCAAAAGATATTTAGGCAAGCATATTAGTCAAGCTAGAAACATATTTGCTCTCCACAGTAATTTCACCCCACAGAGCTAATAGGTTTGATTAGGCCAATGCACCATTCATAATAAATCATCGGGTGAATGTCCCGGAGGATGATCTGCAGATGGTCTGACTGCTTCCCATCAGGAGGTATCTCCTGGGAAGACAAACGGCTCAGGCTGCCTCTGCAAGTGTAGTATGTCTACTGACAGATGAGCACATCTTAGACACTTTCCCAATTCCCTCTTTTGGAGAATAGTAGCAGAGAAGAGTTGAAGGTAGCATCTACATGAGAAGTTTTGCAGGAGGCAAGTAAAACAGAGGGGATAACATTTGCAAGATGCAGAGGTAGTGGGAGGATATTTTTCTATCTACATGTGGCGTAGGAAAGGTATAAGGGTCTTTGAAGGGGAAATAGGGTGTGCAGTTTTGATATGCTGGAGTTTTGAATCCTTCCTTTAATAGAAAACCTTATAGTAAAAAGTTATTCAGTAATTAACTGGACTGTAGGAGAAGAAGGAATCGTTTAGAACGTTTACTTTAATGAAGTAAAATAACCGGGAAAGATGGAGAGTTTCTTGAGGAGGACCAGCTTGTCTCAGAGTAGAATAGATTTATAATATAACCCTGAAAATCCATGATTGAAAACTCTAGCCTTGAGAAGTTACAATACATCAAGAGAAAAAGGTGACTCAACATGTAATGTTTCAATTATAGGGTTCTCAATGGTACACAGGTGGTGTAATAAGTAAGGTCACGGTCTTTCCACTGCAGTACCCCTGCTATTTCTGCAGTTGCTATGAATGGGAAACAATAATACTGATGATCGTGAAAAGACCGAAGTTCAGTGCAGATCGATCTAGTGTTCCGAAAAGTAAATAGATAAAGATTTGTTATGTAACAAGTGCCTATGGTATTTATACTGGCTGATCTGTCTCTCTATGGTGGTCGTCCAGAACATGGGGATGAAGCATATATGTAATAGGAGGTAACACTAACATTTAAAATATCCTCCCCCCTTTCAAGCACATTATTATTTCAAACAAGTGGCTTTTAAACCCAGAATATTTATTTATTGATTTATTTTCATTCTAGACTGGCTTGTGAAAGATCGACAAATTGAACACATTCCCAGTACAACCACCCACCAAACCTCCTAGATTATGCCCTGAACTGGGGAGTCTGTGGAGCCAATTCTGTTTCCAGCTTTGTCATCATCTAGCTGCACTGCATGCTTGTCAAGGTATTCTCTTCATCTTCCCACATCTGTGTTTCATTTCCCCAGCTTTTTTGCCCACTTTGCTTTGTCTATGCAGACTACACTCCTCCAGGCTTGCACTCGTCCTTTTCTGCTGTTGGCGGCTTTGGCCTGAGCAGTGGCATTAAGAGCCCTGACAGATTATTTCCATTAGGAAGAAAAAATAATTGTAAGATCAGGTGCTTCTTTGATTTCTTCAGCTTGTCTGCATCTATTACTAATGACATGCTGACCTACACAATGTAGTAACCAATATGATAGTTATTAGTGATGTGATGGAGTCTTTTCTGGCACAAAACCTATTTGGGAATGGAAACGATTGTGCTCCAATGGAATAGGAATGTGACTTTCAAGGACTCTAAAATAAAAGAAGCTCCTAGAGAAAACATCTGCATAATTAGAAAGGTAGGACCACACTGTGAAAGAAAGTGCCAGGAAATCTTCATTTTCAGTTCCCATCTCAGTCTCCCTTATTTTCTTAGCACTGAGGAAATTCCGAGAAGAAAATCACTGATAGCAGGGGAGTAACAAAACTGGCATTAAAGGAGCACAAGTTCACATCAGAAACGAGCAACTCAAAACGGAACTCTGCGTTGGTGGTTTAATCAATAAGTCTGCAGCTACCTTGCCTAAGGGGTGTTTCATTCAAAGCAGGAGGGACTCATAGCGTCAACGACTGTCCATCCACCATAGTGATCTACTCTATCTTCCTTTCCGAACTCTTTCTGCATCTGTTAACTCTAACACTGAACTTGCAAATTCTTTGAAATGCAAGCTGCTCCTGTACTTTCTTAATGGTGCTTTCACAGTGAACTTCTGGAACGTGACTGCTCCCTTTCTTTAGCGAACATGACACATGGAGAAACTGCTCCCAGAAGGTTTGCCGTAGGGCATGCAACAACTTCAAGGGAAATCCTACACTGTTGTTTCTATTCTTTCGTGTTTAAAACTGTAAATACAGGACAAATAGGAATATTGAACTTCATGTACCTGATCTATTCCTAGCAAATGTAGTTGGCCCGCTATTTTTAGGATATTTCCAATGTATTCGCATACAATTATCACTCAGGTTACTCGTTGAAAACACAGACCTGATACGAATTACTACTAAAAAAGCTTTATTTTTTTCATCCTCTGATCTTGTGCCTTAAAATTCCTATCCTAAACGGTGTATTAATGCTTTTATTTTTCTCAATTTAATATTTTATCTTAATTTAAAAAGGAAGTGAAATAGGTAGTTTATAAAGTAAACTAAGAGTACCATTAGATTCATTCTGTATCCTCCTACCTCTTAAGGCTCTTCTCTAGTGAACTATCAAATGAGAAGGTTCCTTTAATCACCTATTCTGAGAGTTAATTACTATTATACCATAGTTCAGAACAAAGAAAAAACCAATAATACTCTGTGATCATTGATATTCTCTATAACCAAACCTGAAAGATTCTTAATTATGCAGAAAGCTAGACATGGCTAATCCAACTATTTGGCTCTATCAGATTTTGCAGCTACATTTCCCCTGCCTTGCCTGCTGCAGAAGGGAAGCAAGCAAGCTCTTTCATTCTATGAAAAATATCTGTCAAAACTCAGAAAAAGCCAGTAGAGATGGTGTTGTCCAACTTTATCTACCTGTCATTAAGATTTTTGAAAAGAGACAAAAATGTTGAATTTCCTTTGACATATTCTAAATCATTACTGATTTGTTGACACTCACATGGTTGCTTTGGTGGCAATAGAGGAAAATTTTCAAAGTGGTTGTCAGAGAAGAAGAAGATGTATTTGTGAGTGGAAGAGACAAAGGGGAAAATAGATTTACAGAATTTACAGAAAGCTGCTGTCATTCCCCCCCTCCCCCGTGTTGGTGTGTGTTTCTTTAATAAAGAAATGCCACACGCATTAAAAAAATGCATGAGGCAAATACAAACAATCCGCTCATAAAATTCCATTTTCATATTTCTGTTCCAGGGACACCTTCCTCATCACAGGACTGTTAATTTCATCTGGTTGGCAGCTATGGAAATCACCTACGTTTTTAGGTAGTGAAAGCAGAGGTAGAAAGACATTCACACGATGAGGTCTCTTTTCTGTTTGAATCTAAAACCTAAGTGCTGTCCCTTTAGAGGAGACCTTGCTGTCTTGATAAAGAAAACTAATGAGGTGGCCTTTCTAGGGCTAGTCACATAATAGCCATGGTGACAAGGACCTCTATCAAGAAATAAAGCAGAAGATAAATGAGATTTTTCTAATACCCATTTCACCCATTGTTCACAAGTGTCATGCGATACAGCTTCTATTTATCATGAGATCGTAGATACTGGGCACTATTTTGTAAAAGAAGCCTAAACTGCGACATTGTGTTATTAACAGTCCGTAAACACTCTTTACTCCTTCCTTTTCTTTTTGTAACTATGCAAAAACAAGTGGGGTTACTTCTATTTATACTGGATGTCCACACAGCATTTACCGGTAAAATGACAATACGTGTTTCAGTCAGATACATAGCCTGAAAATGAGCCCCACCCACCCCAAGAAGAAGGATATTGCACCGAGGCCTCTTTTCTCAGCTCTCCAGCTTCCTTTATTATATATGATATTGTTAATACAGTCTCTCAGACTTCGATATGGTTTTCAGCTTTTCCCCATGTTCCAGCCACACTGTGCAAGGTAAGATCATCCACCTTCAGGGACATTTTGGAGCGCGGAGAGCGTGGCTGATCTCTCTGCAAGTGTCCCCATTGGGTTCCATTTTTCAGTTTGGAAATACCTGATCTTCCACCATGTGTCCGGACCTAATTTATAGTAAAGAAGTTTAGAAAAGTGTTTACCTGTCATGATGACCTGCAAAAGCAGGGGTCCAAACTCAGTTGCTCTGGGTGTACCCTTCAGACCACTGTTCCCATGGTATCAGTTTCCTGCAGTGATCAGAACTTCCAAGTCTTTATTTCCCCTCTACTCTTCTGTGATATTGTAACGTACTCTGATTCCCAGGGGAGACAGTTAAATGAAATTTGGCATTTCCCCATGGTAAAACACCTTATTTCACAGAAACATGGGATCAAAAGATGGTTGGAAAGGGCCTCTGGAGATTGTCTAGTCCAACCTTCCTGTTTGAAGCAGGATCACCTGCAGCAGCTTGGTTACCCATTGCCATGTACAGTTAGTTGGGTTTTGAACATCTCCAAGGATGGAGACAACAAAACCTCGCTGGGCAGCCCTTTCCAGTACTCAGTCACCCTCATAGTAAAAAAGCTTTTTTCTTATGCTTAAACAGAATTCCCCATGTTTTAGTTTGTTCCCGTTGCCCCTTGTCCTGTCACTAGGCACCACTGAGAAGAATCTTTACAGCCCACCAGCAGGTATTTATACACCTGGTTAAGTTCTCCTTGAGCCTTCTCTTCTCCAGGCTGAACAGTCCCAGCTCTCTCAACGTCTCCTCATACAAGAGGTGTTCCAGTCCATTAATCATCTTCACAGCCTGTTGTTCGATTCACTCTAGTATGTTCACCTCTGGGAAGCCTAGAGCTGGGCAGTGCCTAATGCAACCCAGGAAGCCACTGATGTAATTTCTTGACATGATTCTTGGATAGCAGAAACATTATGCTGAGTACCTAGACTATCACGGGAGCTGGGACAGGAAAGCTTTGATGCATTAGGTGCATTAAGTGAATAGGAAATGCTCTTCAAAATTTAATTCTACTAGTAAGAACTTGCATAAAATGATTTTTGAGCATGGGTGATCTCACCTCAAGTTCATGGCCTGGATCCATCAGCATATTATGTTTATACGGCCTCTGAGCTCTAAACATTCAAAGAAATAGGTAGCCTTCCATGAGAAGAAAACATTTGATATTTAGTTTGTTGCACTTCACATAGGTTATCAACCTTGAAACAGTGAATCGGAAGTCTGAGCACCACAATCTTTGCTTAATCAGTGGAAGTGAATGAGCTATTTTGGTGCATCAGTGCCAATGACATCATTTAGACATTCATCATTTTAGGGAATGGAATGGGACTTGGCAGTGATCATGAAACCCACTAAGCTGCAAAGGGAGAGTAGCACCGGGGAATGAAATGTTGAAGAAAAGAAATTCAGAAACAAGGGAGATAGAAAAAAGGTGACGGTCAGAAGAAAGAGTAACCAAGAGGAAAGGAGTTGCCTAGAGTGTAACGTGGTAACAGCAGTTAAATAAATGGACTACAGTCTCTGCACTACACCAGATTGGCCCCTTGGTCTCTGTGCTGAGAGTGACAATGAGAGGAAGCTGCTGGGCAGAACAGGGAGGATTCCTGCCCTAGTCCTTTGACCCACTTTCAAAATTCAATTCATCCTTCTCCTCTGATTGGGCATGCTTTTTCCCTGGGACTTTTCCCAACCCCTGGCACTTTGCAGCAAGCAATAAGTCTCCTTCCATTCAAATAAGTGGGTGGAAAAACTGTGTAAAGACTTTGATTGCTGTATCACAGGGTGAAAGGATCTGTATAATTTACAGTCTGTGCAGCTTTACTGCTGTATGGTCATCTCTGCGGTGTCAGGCAGGCCAGCAAACTCTCAGCAAACAGTTTTCTGCATATCTGGAGAGGAAAGGAAAAATTCTAGCCATAGATATTGGCACAAATCCACTCTTTCATGAAAACTTCCACTAAATCTTTAATATCCAGGGAAAACACCTGAGAAAGCGTATGCTTAAGGCACTGCCTTGCAAATTGGATCCCTGATTTAGCTACAAATTTCCATTGTGACTGAAGGAAACGCACTTGATTTGTGTGTCTCTGTTTCTCTAGAATGAGGATAAAGCTTTCTGTTCCCTGTTTTAAGCTGCCAGCTCTTGGCAGTTAGGGGTGGAAAATACTTGCCCCAATAAAACATTGATTAAGATAATAGCGATAGATGTCTCCCAGACAATGCTTTTCATCTGCAGATACTAATGCAGTCTGCAAACTATCATTAGTTCAAAATATAAAAGCAGAAACTGAGGCACAGGAAGGGGAAATTACATGTCCAAGGTCAAGACAGGAACATCAGTCTGATCTCCTCAGTCCCACATTTCTGTGCTTTACATACTCTGTCCCACAATGATGCCTTTCTGGGACACATGGGGTAATAGCGATGATAATGAATGCACAGGTATCTCCTTTGAAAGGTCTCACCACGTATCTGTCTGCATGCGACTCAATTTATACACCTTGGAAGCATGAAGGGCTGAGTCAATATAGCATTAATGTAGTATCCTGATGGCTGTTAGCTTCAAAGACGCGTTATCCCACTTTTCATAAGAAACAAGTCTTTGAAAGCAGAGCAGTCACGAAACAGGTAAGTGCCACCTTTTAAATTATGATCAAAGTTGAAATGTGCTGTAAAGTTGCCAAGAGACCTATATATTGGTTTATAGACTGTATTTATTAGATCTATTATTTCATACTCAATATTTCCAGCTTGAGCGCTTGTGTGACAGGTTAGGAGAAGAGGAAATGTCTTTTTTTTTCTTTTGGGACATGAAATAGAACAAAGGACAATAATGCAGTTCAGCTGCTATAACAGAAGAGACTTGAGTAAGTTCCTAGTACTGATCTAGATTTGCAGGGGATCACCAGCATGCCAACAGGCACGAGTTGCCTGAGTACCTTTTGGATCTGGGTCTTAGTAGCTTCTTTGTGCCTTTGTTAAAGGCATATTTGATTTTTTTGCATTAATTTCATTTTAAAAATCAAATAATAACATTTATTTCCCTATCAAATGGGCTTACAAACGCCGTAGCTGTTTTGTAGGCACTCGGAATCTATGGCACTGGAGACAAAGAAATGTAGAAGCGAGTAGGAAAAGTCTTTTCTGAGTTGGGACTGGCTTCATTTTACATAATCTCTGGTCGATAGTTATCTAATCTGATGGGGACTCTACCCTCTTCTTTCCCAATTTATTCCAGAGCTTTACTGTCTTTGTTGTTAGAAACTGCTTCTAATGTCTAATCCGAATCTCTATTTTTGTCACAGGGTAAGCCTGCGATACCTTGTTCTGTGTTTTGCATCAGCTTCTACTTCTAATAGCCTTTCGTTTCTTTAACACTTATCGTATCCCCTTCAGAATTCTTGGCTTTAGGTTAAATAAACCCTAGTAAATTTAGACATTACTATCACTCTCCTGTGGATCTGCCCAGAAGATCTAAAACCGGCCAAAGAATTGAAATTGAGATTTTTTTTTTATGGTTATTCTATGTCTTTCAGAGTGGTTTCTGTCCCTCTGAGATTTGTCTCATCTGCAGTTATAGTGAACAGAATCTTTACTTCCTTGTTGAGGTTTTAATGAAGATTCTCAATACAACCTAAAGCAGAGCTGAACTCCCTGGAATCTCGGCTTGATATCTCCTCTAATCTGATAACAAGTTCCTGTTGATGAATTACTGGAATGGTTTTGCACCTTCCCGCTCCTGATTTTCCTTGTGAGAACATCACATAAGGCAATGTCGGAGACTGTACTAAAAAGTCAAACGATCTGCATTCAACTTCTTGCCCTCTGTGTCCAAACTTTCCCATTCCAGTGGGTGGCATCTGGATTGTTTTGACATGATTTCTCCTTGGTGAATCTACGCTGACATTTTTAAGTACCTAGGTGAGCGTGTTTGCACTAAATATGTCCTAGAAAATAATGATGTGTGAAGTGCTGTAGGTGTTGTCTTCAGCAATTGGGTCTTGGAGCTCTTTAAGACTGTACAGGAAGAGACAGAAATAGGAAGGGTGAGGTCAGAGCACTGCAGAGTGAGAGACAGAACTAGGATTTACCATTTGGCCTGTCGTAAACTGGGTAGGGAAAAGGATGATGGAAAGCACATCTGGGGCTGCTTTAGGAGAAGAAATGAGGAGCTGCTTGATTTTTCTGAAGAACATTGACAGTGATGAACACAGAGTATGCTAAGAGAAAGTCTGTGATTACCAATGATGTAGTAAGTCTGACAAGCTAGAGCTGGTGGCTACATGAAGTAGATGGAGCTTCAGTTACTGTCGGATATCTGAATCACAACCCCACAGGAGCAAGAGCCATTCCACGTGCAGTGCGTATTTGAACTTACCTCCTCTAACATATCACATAAATCCTGTTTTCTCTACAGGCACGCTGCAGAGCATTGTACTACACACACCTTTAATTCAGAGGGAGAGCTAAACACAAAAAATACAGGAAAAGTTAGTAATGTTACTGCATATGGGGCTGGAAGGCTCTCAAATGCTGTGCTGGATGTGGTGAAACAGATGTGTGGAACAGGAGCGCTGGTTACATTGCATTTCCAAATGAAACTTCCCGGGGAAAAAAAATTGCAACTAAAATTTTTTGCAACTTTATCTAAGACAGTTGGTAAGGCCTTGCCATAATTAAAAGAACAGTATGTCATGAAGTGGAAATTATATTAGCCATTAAAAACAAATCAAGACATTTAGGTGTTATATTCTGTTACCCAGTGAGACTTTCATAACTTTCATGCCAATCACCCAGAGACGATACAAAGATATTTGCTTCTAGACAATACATTTTTTAGTGGTTTATGACTAATTATAAACCAAGAAAGGTGCTGTATGTAGTAGCGCTGTTGAAGTATATTCATCATAACAATGTCACAGGAAGCAGTTTCTGGAAATCTAGTTTGTTATTTGGTATGTCTTGAGTTATAAAGTGGACTAGCTAACCATTTCAGCCCACCTTTAGTCTGCACAGACTTCTGCTGAGCACAGAAGAAATATCATTATGATTTGCATGTGCAATATGGCTTGAAGGGGTCTCTTGGCAGGGCAAATGAGCTCAGGGTTACCGCAGTGGGGCTGTTACGGCATCCAAATGATCCATTTCAAAGCTACCTCTTGTGTATCTGTATTACAGGGTAGGCACTAACAGCATTGTGCAGTTTCCTCTGTGATCACAAGGTAGACAGGAGTTAATGGCCTTCCAGAGCACGCTGTTGGTGATATAAAACACTGTGCATTGATATTTCAAGGCAAAGAACCACTTCTAGAAGACTGCCTGGAGAATATTTACCATTATCTGCATGCGATATTTGTCTCTGCAGGTGACATACTGGGATTTGAATTTAGGATGATCAGAACTGAGAATGCAAACTGCACCGACAGGAGGTAACAAGGCAAAGCTCTGTGTATGCTGTAGCACATCCTCACTCTCGGCTCTCTGTGGAGCTTAACTCAGGGTTTATTTACATGCACTCAGTAGATTAAACAAATATGCATAGGAGAGGAAAAAAATGAAAGCAGCATTCTGATGGAATTTTGTTTGAGATCATCACGCCAGATATATTCAGAGACATATTGCAAGATGTCTATTAGAGTGCAATAAGAGAGAAAGAGCTCTTTCTGCAGAGAGTTTGAGATTGAGTGTCTTTTCAGAACTGACTATTAAGAAAAAATAATGCCATGTTAAAGAGGTAAACAAACGACACTGCTAACTCTCATGGTTTTATATCAGATCTTGCAATATTTTATTTTTTCCTAGCTTAATGACTCATGTGTCTTGAAAAGAATATCTGTTTTCATTTCTTTATGGTTGTGGGAAAAATCTTTTCCTACCCCAAAAGAACTTTAAAACTCTAATGTCTCAAGAACTGGGCAGAAGGCAAAAAGCCTGCAGACAAAAAGACTATTAAAAGAACTTTGTGGAGGGAACTCATGATGTTTTATTGCTTGGAGTCTGCAACATGGGGAGGTATTTTGTGCTTTTTCAGAACTAAGGAATGATTTCTTTCTGTACTGACCTGAGTGGTTTCTTCAGCTGCTGTCTCTTGAAGCTGCTAACAAGGCATTATTCCCCAAAACCCAGCTCCACTGTAATTAAAGTCCTGGGGTTCAGTTTCTCTGAAAAATTCACCTAATATTGTTTTGAAAAAGTCAGGTGGAAGCCACAGCACCGGTGTTTGCATTGGCAGTGCCATGGTTGAGATGCAACTCGTGTCTGGTGTGAAAGGGTCTGAAGTGTCCCAAGAGCAACAGAGTTAGTGAGCCGCTGTGGTCACGGGGAGAGCCTAACAACCTGAAATCTGCTATGCATGGGTACATGGATGTTGTGAGGATTTAATTAACATTTGGAAAGCATTCTGAGGTCCTCAGATGACAAGGTTTACAGAACTCCAAATGACTGTTATTATATCCCCTCTGTGTTTGTGGTGGCAGATAGCCAACGAGAAGAAACGTTCAACCAAAACCAGGCATTTTTCCCAAAACCTTTGTTATTTCTAGACTACTGTTGGAAAAAAAGATGGCTCTGTATCCAATTTAGTGAGTGCAAATTACAAGTGGCTTTGTTGAGATTTCTCTGTACTTTTGAGCATGATTTCTGTAGCCAACAGCAAGCTATCTTTCTGCCTGAGTATACACTTATTACCCAGCTAAATCAGAGAACTGGTTGCAAACTCTAATATTTGAGTAAAACCCATCTATCTGTGACACTTCTTTGATAGAGAATACCATAAACAAATCATTTCCTCCATCTGCAACTTCTCTATTTTGAAAACAGTGTTAATCTTGTCAGACCTCAATGTACATGTCGAAAATAAACCCCAAACAAAACCAAACCCTCTCAAAACAATGTACTGTATTTCACACTCAATTCTTCGCTGGCAGATGTTGAGCAGATCTTAATCACTGACCTTAAGGGTTGATAAGAAAATACCCAGCTGTTGTTGTGATGACAATAACATCAGAGCATGTCTAGAACCGATTCTTCTAATCTAGATGCATCTTCATATATATGTGCACAAAGAATATGCACAAGGACTTTTCCAAAAAAATAAAAAAAAAAGATTTGCTCAGGAAGATTTTGTGATGAAGGACAGGTAAAACTCATGGCTACATTTCCTGTGAACTACACCACAGACAGTAGTGGGTGACCAGGATCAGCAGGATTGAGTTTTGTGCATCCTGGCAGATCTGTCACCTGTTTTATCTCTATTGGTTTCATCTATGTTCCAAAGTGATTTTGGCTCCTACAGCCACACTGACAGATTCACCATGTGGCAGACATGAAATAACGAACAGGGATATTATACTGATACCATTCGCTGCCCAAGAGCACAAGATTTTGGGCAGCATTAGCCTGCAGTGACTCACATAGTCACAAATGAGCCGATTTTACGTTGCCTCGGGCCTGCCAGCATTTCACCCGTTAGCGTGCACTAACGGTGCAAATACTCACACATTTCCTTTATTTCCAGAGCTCTGACCATGGAGTGGGGGCCAACCCCAGTGGCTGTCCCTGTAGGGTTTCTGCACTCCAGATTGCTCAGCCACAGCTGAAATGGTCATAGCTGCCTGGGGAATTTTACTGCAAATACGTTGACATTAATAGCAATGTTGTGGTGATGTCCCCTAGCTGGCTTCCAAAAGCTCAGGGGTGACATTCATGCTCTATTGCTATCCAGTACCTTTGCCAGGTATTCTTAACATCACAGGGAAGGGAAGGGAAGGGAAGGGAAGGGAAGGGAAGGGAAGGGAAGGGAAGGGAAGGGAAGGGAAGACTGGAAATCCTTTTCTGGGTTTTTAGTGGATAGATGCATTAGATAGCCGGAGCAAGTGATAAACTGACCACGTGAATGGGCTCTTAGTCCTCCTTTTTGAGTGGCACAACTACGTTCACTAACCAGGGGGCTGAATAGGTAGCAGTTATTTGCTGTTTTACCTTTTCGCAGGGGTTCAGAAGAAAGACTTAGTTAATGCATAAATATATGCTATTTGCACCCAACTTCCTTTCACAATTTGTCTAGCTTAAGTGATATTGATGTGAGTCATATGTTTCTATTGTGGTTTTATGCTAAAAACATTTCTACAGTGTAAACACATACAGTTATATCACAGATGACTGATTCATCTCTTTCCAAATTGATCTATACCACCACCATGCAAGACTATTAACATAACCAAACTCTGGATCTGATTTTACTGCAGAACTCAAAGCTGCTTTAAAAAAGTGGATACAGAAATGTTAATATATGCAGCAGAAGGTATTTTAAATAGGTATCTGTCAGATAGTTAAATCTGTGTCCTTAGTGTTAATTATGGAGCAATAAGAAGAGGACAGGGAAAAGAATATTTATTGCAGGTTGAAAAGCCAATTATTAGGTCTGTATCACAGCAAAACATGTGGACTTACCTTTAGAAACTGTCTTTCTGATGATGGATGGAGGTCTTTCTAAGTATCTTTCATCCTATATTTGAATTAGGAAGTGATAACTAGCAGGGAACAATTAAAAGCAATGAACAGAAAAACTGCTGGTCTAGGGCAAGGAACCTAACCATTTTCCCAGCTATAATGGCAAAAATAAAGTCTATGAGGGTCGATGAAAACCCAACAAGTTGAAACTGGACTTTCATACAGCCTGTACTTCCATACGCATGAGGCATTTAGACAGCTAGTTCTTCTTGATTTCCATGGAACTTATGACTCCAAAGACCTTTATGGATCTGGAACTCTTTGCTAGATCTGAGATTACAAATGTGTTGTTTAGAACTGAAATTTTCACCGGTGCTTAGGGGATTTTGGAGTCTAATTCCCTTCAACCCTTAAGGGAGGTTGAGCATTAAATTACCAGATCTTCTCTGAAATCCTTGCCATAAGGTGCTAAATTATGCATGGCATGATTGCAAAAGGAACAGTTAAATGTAGCTATCTGTTCTTCCATGATATTCTTGTAGAGGTATTTCAATAATCCTAAAGGAACAAATGTGAAAATACTATAAGCAAAATGCCACTTGTCTGTGATCAGCTTGTAGAGTATTAACAACGGGCCCTTATAGTGCAAAAAAATCCAGTGATCATCAGAACATAAAGAGGTCAGTCACTCAACAAAGATGGTCTGATGCAAATAAATCTGAGTCATCTCATTTTAGACCTGCTGCACATGAACAAATTAATCTCTGCATGAACATCCACCATGCTGACGCACCTGGGTGACCAGAACTGGGTTTGGGAAATTAGCAAAGTGACAAAGTGGTGATTGTGTAGTGCCTATGATGAAAAAAAGCAATAAAAATTGGTTTAGTTCAAACAGAACTAAAGAGTTTCTTAACAGAAGGAAGCTGAGAAGCGCAAAGAAAAGTTCAGCATATTACTGGCCCCAAAAGTCCTCCTATGTGCTGTCTATTTCCACTTACTTATATAAGCTTGTTACTTCATGTCCCAAACTCAGTAGGAAATCTGTGGATCAAATCCAGCGAGACACAAAAATAAACAGTTCTGATAGAAATTGCAAAAAAAGAAAAATAAAAGAAAAAAAAAGTAAAGATGTTGGGGTTAAAGGTTTTATCTTTGGAGGCTTTGTGGTTTGTAAGAAATCAAATATTTAAAATGAAGTTATTATAACTGCTGCCTTCCCAGTCTAGTCCTGTTCACAGTGAAAAGAGAAGTGCCATGTTACTGCATGGTTAGAACGACGACTGATGTTAACAGGAAATGAAGTGCTGTCTTTGCATCCGAGCTCTCATCAGAAAATAAGAGCTGGTTACAATGACAAATGCAGTCTCCCACTCCTGCACATACATGTTTTTGAGATCAAAGGCATGCAGTGAAAAAGATCTCTTTTTGCTTTCCAATTTCCATTACAGAAAAGCGTGATTCTTGAGTATTCTGCAGCCTAAGAGTCACAAAATTCAAATGCACTGTATCCAAAACCATGAATATAAAGCATAGTGATTTCACAGTGCATCCACACTCCAAAGTGCAGTCTACTGATGCTGACAGAAAATACTACCCATATAGAAATGGACCAGGCTGTGGGGTGCCTGATAGCAGCAACATTTGATGATTTTGGTCTTTCTGAGCACAACTTATCCCAGCTGATACACATTGGTAAGAGATTTTTACATTGGTAATGGCAGTGTCTCTGCATTTTCTGCGTAATTTGCTCTTTCTCAAGGCAGAGTTCACATTACAATAGACATGTAGGCTACTATCCAAGTTTACCATTTTTTTCAGGTGATTTTTCTTCATCATATACATCACAAGCCACTCTTCTCTTGTCTGAGTCAAGTGCTGAAGGTGGTTGCTGATGGACTTCTTTAGGACACAAGGAGTAGCAAAGCTCATTGTTCCCCACATGCTTTTTAATATGATTTTTCAGGTGTCCATTAGAACACTGACACCAGGGTATTCCTGTCAAAAGGCTAATTCATTCTTTTGGGCAGAAAAGCAACTAGAGAGGCAGGAACCGCTAAGAGCCTGACCTCTTGCATTATAAAGAGAATGTCATTTGATGTGAAATTCTTCTGTGGATGGTTGACTCTTGGATATTCCTTTTGTCCCAGAAATACAGTAGTTCCTTGTAAGGTGGTGGAGAGGAGTTACACACCTCCAGGGCTGTCTACGTAAACATTATGTTGTCACCTAAATATCCAGAAGCAGGACCCTATAGATGTCCTTAAAGAGGGTTCCTTTCTAAGATGTTGTGAGGTATCACTAGACTAAAACAGAAGATGGAACTGAGATTTGGGCCATGAAATATTAGGGAAAGCCAATGTGGTGGTGTCTACTCTTCCACTTAGCTATTATTCCAGCTCCGTGTAAATCCTGGCACTTAACTGAGAAATAACTTAAACCCTGGGTTTTCTGTGTTGAAGTACTGCAGTCTGTCATAAAGAAGCAGCAGCAGGCTTGAGTCCCACACAGGGGAAGAAACTAGTATGTGAGGAAAAGGTGAGGTTAAAAGCCCTAAGGAAATTAAGTTTTACATGAACATATCTTGCCTGTTGCTGGAAATTGATAGGCTCGTGCGTTTTAAAGCTGTAGAGGGTCATTATGATTAAATAGTCCAAGCTCTGTCTAGTCTGAGTTCCTGCATAACACAGGCCATACTTCATCCAGGGATTTCTGCCTCGAGCCCAGCTATATGTTGTTAAACTAAGACGTATGTTTTATAAGCATATCTGATCTTGATTTAAGGACTACAATGACACACAGTAATTTGCCCCAGTAAGTTAGCTCATTATACAGTTAAAAAATAAATGAGTTTCTTTTTAATTCTAGTTAGACCGTTTTCGATTTCAGCATGCAATTATTAGCCCTTACCCTGCCTCTGTCTGCTAGATTAAAAGCCCCTCCAGACTCGGCATAAGTACTTGCGCACACAGAGACTGTGATTTAAGTTACTTTTATATATGTTATTTGAGCAGCTAAACGGAGAATTCCTTTAAAGTTGCTGCCAGAATTGAGCTGGTTTCTTTGGTGCTGTGGAGAGAAATGATTTTTCTGAGGCATTTTGCAGACATAGTACTGTTTTAGGGGACAGGATACTACACCATTTATCAAACTTTTCAGACAGTCAGACTAGTCTCATCTCTTTCAACAGAAGCGTCACAGTCACAGTCAACTGAAAGAGGAATCCCTGGATTGCCTTGTCCTCCTTCTCACTGATAATGAATAATAGGAAAACACATTTAGAAATGTGGACCTTGTCTAGAGCGGATTAGATGAGAAGTAGCTTGTGTCACACGAACCAAAGTTCAGTCAGGGCACTTACCTGTGCACTAGTTACAAGATCCTTCACAACAGTTCATAGAGATCTTGTTCACAAAATCGTTTATCTAAGGTGTGATTCATCTGGTGACACGCAAGTATTTCTTGTGGAATTTACTAGATTTCAATGTGGGATTGTCTAGACTCCAATAACTGTATCAAGCGGAGCTTGGTCCATCTGCCCACATGTTGGTATTGAGGTTCCTGGAGATGCCACAGATGTTCATCTGCTCTTCGCCTACCAGTGCAGATGGGTATTGGTCTCTCCTAAGTCCTGAACCATAGCCACCAGTATCTGCAAATGCCTAAGACACACTTCAGCAGTGCAGGGTGCAGAACATGCGTGTAGACATGAGAGATCAGCTACCCCAGCCCATGGATACACGACTATATACCGACATCCAAATTTCAGCATCTTAACCTCAAACCTGCTGAATGTGAGTTGCCTAACCTTAAACCATCACTGCAGGGAGTCAGTATAATCCTTTACCCCCTCACCCGTTTGCTGGAGTCACTTGGGGTGGACTACACGTCACCTAAAATCAGGGGTAGAACTCAGCTGCCTCAAATAGACATTTAATGTTCATTATGTGGATTATCCTGCTTGGTCTCTAGTTGCTTGTTTACAGGATCTTAGGCTTGTTGTAGGCCCTCCATCATATCTGCCGCCCCATGTGCATGTCTTGAGTACTAAAGGGCATCTCATATGACCATGGATATCTATTTTAAGCAGCAGAATCCTACCTTATATATCTAAAAGGAGAGTTCTTGAGGTCTGAGCTAGACAATATAAGATCTGTCTGGAGTTACTAGAGGGAAATAGACACCTTCAAAGGATAATCCATTTGACCTAGAAAAATTGAGTATTTTGGAGAAAATTAATAACCCCTAAGAAGTAATAATTTCTTTCTGTGGACTATGCCGGGAACATGTGTAGTTCAGCTTTAGAGAAGCAATTTTTAGATGCCTCAGCTAAGGCACATGAACCCTGTCTCAAGTGACCTTCTCTTGTGCCCTTTGTGATGAAATGATGTGCTCTACTTGAAACTATCCCTAAGCTGTTTGTAGAAGGTTTTTGTCCTTTCATGAAAGAAGCAGTCATGATATTAAAACGTAAACAGAAGAACTGATTGCAATCCATATTTGACATACATTAAAAACCAACTGAAAATTAATTTACAAGACAAAGCATGTTATAATAGGCTGTCAATATATTCAATTTAAAATGTACCACATACGATCAAAGAAATCCACCCAGGGGATTATGCTGTCTGAATTCCTCAATAAAATGGCAACCTTTAGATGTATTAAATATTACATTTAGAAAAAAAATAAGTAAAAATGAGAATCTATAGCTAAGAGAAACACAAGCCCAGAGGGAGAATTCAAGATCTGTTTATGTGTAATTGGGTTTTGCTCTGTGAAGATCTTGACAGCTAGAGGAGCTGCCTTACTTGCATGAGACTGTTAATCACATTCATGGATCTACATGCTGCTAAGTGCATACTAAATTCCTGAAGATTTACAGCTTCTGCTCCGATTTTACCTCATTTACACGGCACGGCACTCTATAGAAGTTGCTCTCCATGTATGGGAGATTGAGATTTTAGCAGCTCGGTATTTTAATGACTAATCCTGAATGATGAAACTGTGGTTCCAAGCACTGTTCCACACTCTGAAGTAATTGAAGTTGTGAGTCTGTAATTCATACTGCAAATCAATGGAACAACTGACATATTTTGTAATTTGGCGTAAGCACAGGTGTATGCCAGATTAATAAAAATTGGTACAGACAGATAAAATTTTGCATGAATATGATATTTAGCATAGTTTCATAATCAGTAGTTTACAAGTTAACTTAGAGCGTATTTGCAAAGAGAAGGCTGCAGCTTGAGTAGAAAATTAGCAGCACTGCGAGGTATTGGTGTATTATGTTCCTCCTGACTTCAGCAACAAACAGGAAGAAAATATCAATGAAATCTGGATTGGATAACAGGAAACTTCCTCCTTTCAGAGTCTCTTCTAGCTTCAAATGTGGGCTCTTTCCTTTCAAATTCTGAGCTGTTTGCATCTCTATTGTCCTTTCTTATTAGCATTTCCCTGCTCTGCCTAAAAGACCCTGAGTAAGGAGACGCTTAAAGAATGTGGGTATCTTTACTGGTAGACACTCCTGGAGATTAAACAGACTGGATCACAGAGGGGGATTTAAGTTTTTGAAGCCTTGGACCCAATTTAGGTGGAAGGGGAATAGAGGCATTCCATTTCATACTGTCCGCTTAGACAATAAGCTCCTCACAACAAGTGATCTTCACATCTGAGGACATCTGTCAGCATTTAACAAGTAAATAGGAAGCTCTTGGTTAAAAAAGGAGGGTAAGAACAAATCTAGAATTCCACACCAGATGAGAAGGAGACTTCTAAGATGCTGGGTGTGTATTCTGCTGCATATTGTCTGCCCAGCTTCAGGAAAGTCCCTTTTCTTTCTTATTTCTCTGCTTCTACGAATAGACTGAAGGGAAAATTTCATTCTTCAAGAGTGTGTGTATAATATATGTATTATTCTTTAGAAATGCCAACACACTAGAGAGAAGAAGCTAATATAAAACCCTGGATGAAAAGCTTTTATGCTAAACAGAACTTCAGATTAGCCTCTATGCCTAAATTTCCAAGTGTAAAAAATGGAGATGATACTACTTGCTTATAGTCTACAAGGGATTTTGAGGTCTGTAGAGGATGCCAGCTTATATAAGTATGATACATGTAACATAAACAGAGCCTGCATAAGACTTTATGAACCACTTAGACCTACACACAGCAGGTAGACAATGTCTTTTCTGAATTTCACACCAAACTGTTTAATTTATGCCAGTGCAGACTGAAATATTGTTTTCCTGAAATCCATTAAACACTAATTAAAAGCTGGAAAAGACTTAGATTGGACAAGCCTTTAACGTAATCAATTAATAAAGTAAATCCAAAAGCTGTCATAATGATCAAGGTTGGCAGCAATCCATCAGCTATTCCTGATTTCGTACCATACAGTGCATTTGCTTTTTAACTTTGCTTTAAGAAGTGGAGACTGACATTAAAGACTGTTGTGGGCAGGCTGGGCAAAGTCTGAAGGACAATGCTGTCAACGGCCTAACCCAAGACTAAAAAGTAGACTAGTGTTGATTTCATAGCTATAAACTAACATTAAAAAAAACCCCAAAACAACAACAACAACAAAACCCCTCAATATTTTTTTTTGAAATCAAGGCTTTAAGCTTATGAAAATACTAAAATGAAGAAAGAAATCATAACAACTAGTCTGTTTACCATAAAATTTTCTACCTGAAATAGTACAGCAGGAGGATAAACATCTGTGGGGTTTTTTGGTCAGTTGTACAGAGAGTGCTGTGATGCAAACACCTGATGAAGATATAAATCGTGCACGTTTGTTGTTAGCTCTTTAACTCGGTATACACTTAACGTTGGAGACGTTTCTCGGTAGGCCTTTTCTCTAAGTCAATATGTCATAATTGTATTGCTGGCAAAGTTTAAAAAATATCTCTGAATAAAAATAGTTGGGACAATGAGAAAAACAGGAGAAATACCGATGATGAGTTAAGAATCCTGCAGTAATTGTGAGATAATGCTAGGGAAAACTGCTCCTACGGCCCTGTCTTCCCCAAAAAGTATCTCTAGAAGATTAACGCCATCTCAATGTAAGAGTTTAAATTAGTTGTTTTGTTGAGGTGCTTATTGCTGTCCATTGAACACAAAGGGATGCCTACAGTAATAAGCTCTGCAAGTTTTAAAATTCCTGAAAAAACACCTGAAAGCCTGACTCAGCCCACGCTCTGTTGTGTTAGACATTTTCTAAAGACGTGTAGGACACTGAGCACATCCTCACTTCACTGCATAGGTTAGAGGATGAAGACAGAGTAACTTGGGAGACATCAAACTTTAAAACTGAAAGCTGTCTTGTTGAGGATCTTCCAATAAAATAAGTTTTCTTGAAAAAGCACAGAATTCTTTAAACACATGGTACTTTTGGTAGGAAAGAAGCTTTCTCAAAAGAACAGATGTCACTCCAAAACTGTTAATAACTTGGTGGTTAGCGAGTGAACCCGAGATGTGGGAACTGAGGTTCAGATTCCGGGCCTGAATTATGTATAGGAGGAATTTGATTTCTGCACCCTACTGGTATGCCTGTTACTGTCCTATGAGGTCTCTACTTTGAAAATTCTTACAGTCTTAGTTTAAGTCCTGTTTGGAACACATAAATTTCTGGAATCTCATAACCTCTTTCCCCCCAGCGCAGCTCCTGCATGTTGTAACCATAACTTATCAGGCAGCCAACAAGAAAAAAACCCCCAAAATATTAAATTCTGCTGCATCTAGACAAGAAATATGTACTGGGACTGAACAAAAAGCTACTTAAAATCACAAAATATTTGATGGGGCTGGACTGTCCACATATAAATTGCACATATATGCATACATGCTTATAGATGGGCGCTATATAAGCTACCTCAATGTTTCCCAAATATTGAGATATATATCACTCTGATGGAATGATTCAGAATGAAAGTAATGTCTTTTTTATGTTTAAATATCTCTGCACACCTAAAATGCCATGCCAGCAAGCAGAGATGGCATGGTGATGTACATCTATTTATGAAGAGTCAATGCCATTTTTTTGTGCCATTGAAAGACAGAGAGGAGTACATATATGAACAGGTATATAAAATCATTAAATTGCTTTTTATGTGCACATCCTAAACTGTAAATTTGCCATTTGCCAATCCATCTTCTTCCAGACTCTCTCCAATATTGCGGCTGCAGTGAGAAATCCAGAAATCATTATCCAGCCTTCAATCAGTAGCTTATACGCCAGGGTAAGTTGCTTTATCTTAATAGTAAGATAGTGACTGGCAAGAGCAATAACACTGAGATA
This sequence comes from Buceros rhinoceros silvestris, assembly GCF_000710305.1. Classification (NCBI taxonomy): domain Eukaryota; kingdom Metazoa; phylum Chordata; class Aves; order Bucerotiformes; family Bucerotidae; genus Buceros; species Buceros rhinoceros. The sequence continues at coordinate 16,558 of NW_010391307.1, read as the reverse complement.
AGACTGGATTTATATCACTCCTTGTCAACATTCTTGGCACACCACTCGTTTTTATTCTTGAATAGAGACTCAATCAATCCTAACTCACAAAATTACTAGTGGCAATGCCTTGAATGCTGTAGAAACTTTAATGATATATCAGTTTTAGAGACATTCGGCTCTCATAACTTTTTATAGAACAGTTTGCAAAAGGATAAGCTTATTTAATTCAGACAGAAAAACATATTTCATGAGGTATTCTCACGTAACTGGAAACATGCATGAAAGAGAGTTTGTCACTGCAATCTTTGCTTAGTCCATTGCAGGGGTAGCACACCTGCCCTATGTGTGATACAGCCCTGAGGGATGATCCAGGGGGAGAGTGAACTATTTGTTAATGACATTTAAAGGCAGATCCAAACAGATGAGAACATTTCGTTCATATTCCTTCCAGTGCTCAGACCTTTAAGGATATAAAACATCTCCAGTCAAAGTAGACTACTCTGCAGCCTCACAGCATGCCAGGTTCCGGCCCCGAAGCAGTAGCAAGTCCCCAGCTCTGGTATGTTCCCTGCACCAGGCTCTGCATGGCAAAGGATGATATTTATACCCTTAGAGAGGTGACACGGTAAATCCATCCTGTGGGTGCTGGCTGTGAACTTCAGGGAAGAGCATTACTTTGGGGCTTTTTTTTTTCCTGGGGAGCAGCCCGTTATGTATCGTTAGTGAACACGTAACATGCCACCCATTAAAAGTGCTGGAGGCTTATTTGGCCTCCAACGCCAAAGAAAAGAATAATTGCCCTTGTTAAACGAATGAATTAACGGATAGTGAAAACAGGGAAAAGAAATTCCCTAAAATACAACATGAAGCCTATATCTAGTAGCCATCAGGTCGGACTATATTTGATAAGAATACAAAGTATTCCCGTCCAATTTCTTTCACAGGCCCACACTCGTTTAGGATATTGGGAATACATGCTAACCACTCTAACCCGTAAAGACAAACGTACTTCTCACAAGGATTATAGCACAGGTTTAGGGTGATCCTTTGTTTTATATATTCATCTTAAAATTGTTAATGAATCTTTTTTTTTTAAGGAAAAAAGTCCTCACGACTTTTTGTAGCAGCCCGTGTTCCATCATTTGAAGGGAGAGTAAAAGTAATTAGAAAAAAAATAAAAAATGATACAAGAGTAATCTTCCTAATTAAACAGTAAGACTGCAGTATATAGTTTCACACCACATTGTAAATATGAAATTAGGCATCGTAGATGAAATGTCAGAAGCTTTTTCTTATGAGTTTATATCAGCAACTTGATTATCATATTGATTCTGCATATCAATGAGATAACATCCCACAGTGTTTATTCTTCACCCAATTGCTTTCTTGAACATAATAAAATTAAATCCAATATGTTATTAAATGTAAACATACAGTGATATTATATGTAAATATCCATTTAAAAATCTCTCTGCTTATTGATATTCAAATTCTCTCTGCAAGTGTAACATTGCAAACTACAATAATATATTTTTCAACCTTCATCCAGGGACTGGAACTAAAAAGAGGATAATCTTTTTCTATTCCTTTCCATAATAACATTGCAATATTTATGTAGAGGAATATGAAAATAGTAAGTCTATTCTGCCTGAACTATGCTCCTTAGCTGATCCCTCCTGATTGGTCTTGGAAAGCAGAATGGAAAAAAAAGAATGTGATGCACATGCTAAACCAGTGCTGGCCAGACTGAACAGACAATTTTTACCCTGCCCTCTGCACATCAAGAGCTATATTTAGATTGTAAACTCCTGACCCAGGCAGCCTCTTTGTTGTGTTTGTACTTAGGCTGGTACTACAGGGTCCTGTCCTTGTCACTGGCCTCTTCTGTAGTACAGTAACACAAATAAAAATTACTTCCTTTCTGTTTCACAGAACTGAAGGCCTTGGTGTTAGACGCAGTGGCATTGATGTTGTCAGTACGTTCAGCAGTGACTCTGAACACGATCCCGTGCCATTATGAAACCATCCTGCTTACTGATGCTACTTGTACCCACAGAAGGGAACCTGAATCATCCCCCCCCGCCTTTTTTTTTTTCTGAACTGGTGCAATTGTTCTGTTATTTCTTGGTGGTATTAAGTATTTACAGTCACCATCCTACCCCAGCTCCCTACAAGACCCTGTCTTTCGGATGCTTCCATGCAGATTTAATTAAAACATTTACCCTGATCTGCTATTAAGGTAAAAATACAGTGTTTTAAAATTAAATATGTCTAAGCCAATAATAACTATCACAATTATCAAAATCTTAATTGTTGCTAGATAGCCAGTAAGGTACTGACTGGTATTATATCACTCCAGTTTAAGGTAAACAGGTCTCAGAAATTTTATGATGGTTTTATGGAGCTTTCTTATGTAACAAAGAGAACAGAATAAGGAGTATTAAAATCTATAACAAGCCTTCAATAGTTTCGTAATAAGCAGGTATGAAACCTGGTTAGCCAAAACACCAGGGAAAACTTATATCTCCCTTGGCGTGACTGAATCTTTCTTACTTGAATTGCTCTCCGTATTTCTTTGATTTGCTGCATGGATAAGGGGAAAGTTGAATCAATCCATCAAAAATTTGCAGAGCAAAACTAAGCAATGTAGCTGTTGATTAAATTTTATTTCCATTCAGAATTGAAACCAAAGAAAGTGATTTAACAAGAGCTAATCAAAGAACTGGGAAAAAAAAAAGAAGGTTTTTTTTTGTGTGTTGTCTTATGACTTTGTGTAATTACACATCTGAAATAAAAATTACGGCTGTGGCCTCATGTTTAGTACTTTGCCTCTTAATATATGATATTACACTTGACTTCTCCTTTTGCAGTTGTCAGTAGATAAGAACATAATTGCTTTCTTTGTCTAGCCTTGCCTTTGTGCTACAAGCTCTCCATTTTACAGAAAACAATTTTCCATGTTGTAGGCTTCAGTGTGTTGCTACTTTAACAGTCCTCACAGTTTACTATCATTTTCTGCTCCATAGATACTGAATATCATTTTTTCTCAAATGCTTTATTTGATGGATTACCTTAATTAAATCCTGTGAAATTTATATATAATCTGGATTTTTTTTGTTAGCCCTAATGTGGAGATTTTTTCTAGCCTGAGAGCAATTATTTTTTAAGATCATTTTCCCTACTAGAGACATTTTCTTTGTTATAAAGTGCTTCTTAAAAATAGCTCATGTTTTGTTTTAGAAGATTCCGCCCTGCTTGCAAGTTGATGGAAAATGATAATGAGTGCTTCCAGCTAATTACCCAGATCGTATGTCACATTATATAGGAAAATACACTATAGAAAATCATCATCTGATGTTGCAGGTTGTGTAACAAGTGTTTGGTTGCTTTCTGATATCTGTCAGAAGAATTTGAGATGTAAAGGCAAACTGCTTTTGCCAACAATAAGTAATCGAATGAGTGAGGTTTGTTAACTGCTAGATCTCTGAAACGGGGAAGGGGGGGTGGAGGGGTAGGGGGGAAGATGCTTCCAAGTATTACAGTGTTTTCTTTACTAGGTTTCCATATAATTACAGGCAGATCAGAATTTACCCAGATGAAATTTTTATAGTCTTTGAGGGTTATGAGGATTCTTTAAACGACTGAGGAAATATAACAGTATTGCATTGTAAACCATACAAGCTTAAAATTATAAAAATCTCATCTCCTATGTGCTAAATTTATGATATCATATACCTGTCAGAGGGAAATTTATAACACAGAATTGATCCTGGATACTTTGTCTGTAAAGAAGAAGTAGAAAGGGATGTAGTTCATGGAAGGGTTTGGCTTCACATTTTAATTGCTGCAAACAAAACAGCCTCACCTGATCCCTCCGCTTTCTCTGAAGAAGTCCTGACTTCTCCTGAAATTGTGAGCATTATTGAAGGGTTGAAACTTGATATGGTGTGGGGGATGGGGGCATGGGTTGTTTGTCTGAGGAATATTGAGGAATATAGAGATTCGGCCCAAGGTTTGTGTGAGATGACAATTGCTCTAGGAAACAGGCAGAAGGTTTTTTTTTTTACTTTTCAACTATCTGGACTTCTGAAAATCTGTGTATTTTTATTTTCTCCATTTGTCTCTCAAAAGCAGTAGTAAGAATATTTATCTTTTTTTTTTCAAACAAATATGAATAGGCTGCAGGAATGGGCTAAACACTGATGGTCAAAGCTGTAATAAAAATTAAAAGTGTTTTTAATTGCACCCTTTTCAGTTTTAGAAGTGATTTAAACATGTATTAAAGTGTTTGAAAACTGGTAAGCACAATTTCAAAAAACAAAATTAATCCTGTGAAATGTAGTAAGACCACTGAGGTCCATAGGAATGTAGATCTGAAAGAAAAGAGTGAGAGATATTTTATGAAAGACAAAATATCCTCCTGTATTTTATCCTTGGAATCCAGATCTCAGTAGTTCTGCACGGTGCTCGAACATTAGGAATGGTTATTGATTACTGATATTTCCCCCTGTCCCTAATGTCCCTCTGGTGACTTCTCTACAGATAACTCAAGACGGCCAAGGATGGCTCATGTCCATACAGCTGAAGTCTATTACCTTTCCAAAACATCATGGCAGCAGCTCAGACTATCTCAGCACAGGAATTGTTTAGAAGAAGGGAGGCCGACAACACAAAGCTGTTTAAAAGCCATCCTGTATCTGAATCCAGGTGTTCTTATCCTCCTCTGGTGTCTGGAAGAAAATGGACTCCTTCAGGGAGGAATCCTCTCTCACTCTGACTCTGAAAGTCCAAGCTTCTCCGCTCTCCATAGCTCAGCTCCTGATGCTCAGGTACTAGATTTGTCTGAAAAATACAGGAGTCATCTAAGAAAAGATACTCGTGGTGCTTCAGAAAACTCAGCACCTTGAGACACTGGAAGCACAAGGTCCACAGTTTTGCCTTGGCTTGGAACTGGACTCAAAGCCTCCCAAGCAGAGAGATTAAGTCAACAAGCCACATCTGAAAGATAATAGAGGTACTCACTAAGCGTGGCTTAGTCGCACAAGGCAAAAGCTGCACCCACTGACCTGTGGGATATAAACCACCACGAGGTAGCTATTACACCGTGGTTTTCATCAGTGAAAACTTTATGAAGGAGGTTAACCATGTTCAATTGATGGGAAAGCTGAGGTTAGGACTTCGGCTGTATGGTCCTAACTGAAATGGTTATTTGGATGAAACCCTTCACTTAGATTTTCAAAAATACAGGGAAAATAATTCTCCCTGCTTTATTGCCCTCTTTGTTCATTTTCCGCCTTTCGAAGCTGTACAAAGGCTTCCTGGCTTTTTCAACGTGATTAACCCAGCTGCAGAATGATTTGAAATCAGTGTGTAACTTGGCCTAAGATTGCTTTTAAAGCATGGCATGAATTGTTTTAAGGTATCAGTAATGTTGTGCATCACACCCTAAGCGCTCCCCTCTCTTCCTGTGTTTATAGGGATTTCAGACTGGAGGTATTTTAACTTCAACTAGTTAAAAGTCAGAGTTCTCCTGCACAGTGAAGTAACAACTCATTGCAAGCTGGAAGAATTCAAAATTTACAGGAAGATGCTGGCAAAGAGATTTTACTGGATCTTCACAGATTCAGTGGTTTTAACAGGTAATCATAGAGCAGACATTCTTGGCAGTGCTGGTTTAAGAGCACCTCGATTTGGACTGCTCTTCTATTTGTTTCTACTCTGTAGTCCAGATTATATAACTTGACTTTATGCACATTGTCACCCATGCCAAAACTTGACCAGGACAGCCAAGTGTTTTCCATTAATGTCTTTAGGGAAAG